>NC_134571.1:48748426-49048426 GCF_050947875.1 Dermacentor variabilis | reverse complement strand
AAGTACACGCGTCAATATGACCATCAGATATCTTGACGATCACAAGGAATAGCGAACCAAGAATGCAGTGTGTATCCCTTCCGTACCGGTGCATTTCTTGGTCTACAAGTTCAGTACGACGTTAAACATTCTTTCATTGTTGATGTCAGTGTCCCTCATTGCTTCAGAACAAACTATATTGGTGAGAGAAGGAATGAGGTTGTTATCGGGTACAAATATGGACTGAAAACACTTCTTGAAAGCATCCGATATTGCTGATGAATCACTGATGACGTCGTTGTCAATTTTTAATGACGTTGGTGAAGCGTCGTCAGGTAAAATAGAAGACCAAAATTTACAAGTGTTAGTTCTCAACAGATGAGGCAGTTGAACTGGAAGAAAAGAAATCCTTGGATGCTTGCAGTTTTAAATTAGGTTCATTTTCTTGCCTTGTGAAACCTGCCCAGAGAAATGGGATAGTTGGTTCGTTTAGAACGCCCAAGCCTACAGACATCACGAGATAAATTCTATATGTCGCGAGTCATCCAAAAAGGTTGGTATTACTTTCCTTAGTTTTAACGCGCACATATAATTGGAAACATGACTTGACAAGATGCGCAAATAATTCAGAAGATGATATACATCCTGTCTGTCTGACATAGAGCAAAACATATCGAAATGATCCGCTAAGAGACCAGTAATGGAATTGTCGTCCGCACGAGTGAAGTCAGGGAAACGTACAGGATGACTTGGAGGTTAGACAAGAGAGCGATAACAAAACGCCTTTATGTCATGAAAGCCCCTCACTACATCGCAAGAGCAGTCAGTTTTCGCTAGATCACCGCTTAAGAAAACCAAGTCGAGGATGGATATAAAGTCTAGTTGCACTAGACACAACTTGAGTAAGCCGAAATGACAAGGAAATAGTTATTAATTCATTACAAATTGCTACGTCACGACCTGTTGTATTTAGGAGCGTCGAAATCATCCATGCAGATAAATCGTGATGAATCAATGTTGTGAGCCACATGAAATTTGCAATAGCATAAAGGACATGAAGGGAAGAACCGGGCGGATGATATACAAGGCTAATTACAATACACCTATTATCCAGGAAATTTTACACCACACGGTTTCTGTATCCGGGGGCGAGGGAAAAACTGAGAAACGAAGATCGGAACGGATAAGCAGTATGACTACGACTCCAGTGTAGTGGATCCTGTCTAGACGCACGCCAATAAAGCCAAATAGAGTAAACTCGGAGTCGAATATTACTACGTAGCCATGGCTCAGTGATGTCTATAACATGCGCGGAATAAATAGAAATAAGAGACAGTAAAGCTCTCAGTTTCTCAACAACACTGCGAGCGTTAATGTTCAAAACGATGAACTCGTTCAGATGGTCAGGACTATGTCAGGTAGTGGATGAACCGGGAGTCCAAGACACGGGCACGCAAGGTAATGGTTGATTAGGTACTTTTACTAATGTGTTTGAATTGACATTCCAGTTATAACGAGCCTTGTCAATGAACGCATGATAGCATCTTAACTTTACGACAGAGTCATTGTTGCGGAAAACAATTGATGCTGCCCATATTTTTCTCTGAATAGATCTAATCCTTGCAGAGAAATTTACTGCATTGCAAAAATTTGAGGCCTTGAGTTTATAACTCTTTTCGTTTTTTAAACCACGGTTTTCCCGTTGAAGTCGGAAAGGTTTAGAATAATAGGACGCGTGTGACCAGCGCCAGCTCTACGAAGAATGTGGTCTAGTTTAATATGAGGACAGCTAATCTTCAAGGTCTCGCTGAAAACAGACGTAATGTTGAACAGCAGTATGGCAGCGTTTTTATTGGGGTTCCCCGAAATACCATGTATTATAGGATTATTTCTTCAAGAACGATTTTCTAGGTCATAATTTTTTAGGACGACCTTGGTAAGTTGAGAAGGTAAGGAGTTGGTTTCGTCACGCAATTCACAAATTGAACTGGAGTCATCAGGTGAGAATTTTCATGCACCAACACGCCAATCTAGAGCATCAAAACAGCAGGCGAATGTCTGAAATAACTTGATGTTAGCAATGTATCGAGCCAATAAACGACTGTTACAGGTGAAATGTTATTTTTTCAACCGTGTGCCCTTCAGGAATGAGATGCCTGTATGGCTTTAAATCGCCTGTATGGCTTTATAATTGTCTATTTACGCCTCTATTAAATGTTTCTTTAACGCTTACTGCAAGTCACCACGCATAATTGAGGATGAAGGAACTGCACAGAATTTGTGGCAGAAAATGCTGCGTCAAAGAAACGTAAGCTTTCAACACACAGATACCAGAATGAGTGACAGGCTCATTTCTTTAAGTAACCGAGCTGGAGAGTTGCGTAACCTTCCCTGACGACGAGCCGCATAGCTTGACAACAATTGGCTTTCAAGAAGTACCGGTAAACGTTTAAAGAAAGCTTTGGCCATTTCGCAGGAAAACCTCAGTCGACTTCATTGAGGGCAAGCTCAAGAAAACTGATGCCGTGGATATAGTTGTGAATGGCCTTGAAAGGATGAGAAACGCGGACATTCTTCCTTCCTACCCGTCCGTACGTATGTGCAGTCTCAAGAAAAGATATCCTGCCAAAGCTACCTGAGCAACAAGCGGAAACGGGGAAGACAGAGCTCATTGGTTTTATGTTGACCAGTCCGCTTATGAAGGTGAGTAGACAAATCTTGTTGCTTTCCGTAATATGACCCATTCTTGCGACATATTGTCCCACTCTTCTCAATAGAAATGATGGAGTGGGACACATTTCGTATAGTTCTTTAAATGCATTTCTTTGCAAATCTCGCCGGGTTTCGTGACTGCGACTGCGGCCTGGTTCTTGCCGAATAGGCCAGCCAGTCACAGCAGAGTACGCGGGCCGCGCGTGCCGCATCGTTCCTTGCACAACAGACAGATGGCGTTCGCCTCCACTCATCCGCGGCAGTGGCGGCGGCACCGGCCGCGCGGGGGAAACACAGAAAAGAACCAGAAAGCTCGCATCCGCGGTTGCACGGTAACGAGGAAATAAACGCTTCTTGCGGGTAGAATGGATTCGAATTGCGCTAGGTACGTATGCGCCTGCTGCCTCTGAAACCATGATGCGTTGAAGGCGTCCGTCGTACTCGCTAGTAATCAGCAACTCCACTCAACAAAGGCTCAATATAATTTCTGTGCGCTCGCGCTTGTGTGCGTTCGTGCCTGCGTATTTCGACTCGTTATGCACTCATGCAAAACTTCGCTGTATATAGATTCCAATTCGTTAAATCTGGTACATTTTTTGTTCTCTGAAGCTTCTTGAACGTTCCCTAAGAAAAAGCACCTGCGCAACAGTAGCCAAATTTCCGATGTAAGAGTACTTCAGCTCGTGCCTCTGTGGCAACCTTACTACGCAAGAAATTCAAGCGTGAAAGCTGTCCAATTCCTCCCGCTATATATATATATATATGAACGTTAATGGCACAGTGATTATGTACCAAAATTTCTGACATCCTCACCACTATCATCATCAATATAGCTTGCCATCGAAACGAGCGCGCTTGCCATCTGCGTCGCCTTGCAAGAAGACGACGAGAAAGACGGCAGAGGTTCGAAACAAACAAGTGGCCTGTATACAAGTAAGCGACGTTTTCCTTCTAAAGTGCGATTCTATTGTACGCGAGCAGTCCTAAATTTCGCGGCTTCTCTTCGACAGCAAGCTGCTGCGATAAACCGAAACTCGATTGATGTCGTTCTTGTGTTCCCCGGAAAAAAAAGTAACAACAATCCGCGTTGCCCACCGAATTTATCACATACGGTTCTCGCACATCAGCAAAGGAAATGAAACGTCGGGACTCTCTGCGCGTTTTAAATAACGTGCATCGCGCTCTCCGATCTTTGCAGAGCCCATGGAGCTGAAGAAGGCGCGCTGTGACCAGTGTGGCCGCACGAATCCCGAGCGGTGGCTGCCACGGCTGCCGAGTGAGCTGATCTTTCCGATCGGAGGATGGAGCAGCGGCCAGCCGCGTTCCACTATCGAGACGTTCGACCCACGAGTAGACCGCTGGTTTCAGCACGAGAACAAGTCTTTCGCTGCAAGGCAAGTCCATTCACTCGGCGTTGAATCGATTATGCACACAACAGAAACTTCAGACCGGTCAATTGCGCGTCGTGGGTGACCGTGCAGATGGTTTCAATCTTGCCTTGAGTGGGTTCCCGATAATAGACGCAAGGACACAAGTGGCGCCGCCACTTTCAAGTTACCCGAACTAGGTCTCAATGTCGTTAGAAATTTTTGGAGCCTGCGCGTACACTTTCAGACGTTTATTGAGTAACCATTACGCCGCGTTTGAAAGTACGCGAAGAATAGCCTGCCCACTTTTGAATACGTTTCGAGCGCAGAGACCGTAGAAATACGTAAAAATACCATTGTGAAAAAGTGAGAAATAATGACGTCGCACTGACGTCATCAACGTCACCCTTTCTCCACCGATTAAATTCTCTCTGAGGCTTGGAAACATTGGTAGGGGAAACAGCTAATCTTTATCTCTGAAGCACACCCATGAGCAAACGTAAACGCACCACAGGCTTGCCAAAAAAACTGAATTTATTCGTAAATCCGATTCCCAAACTGAGATTGACTGGTGCAGTGGAAAGCAATGCTAAGTTTGTAATGCAGTACTGAACTTCGAGTTATACTCATAAGCACAGAAGAAAACGGACTTTATCGGGGAATCGCTGGTCCGAATGTACTGCTCAGGAAGCACGCCTAACTACCGAGGGCCAGTTTTCCATGCAGCTGTGCACCACAGCATGTGTACAGCGGTTAACGTATGTTCAAGCATAGGCCCAGGTAACGCTGATGAGACGGCACTTTAAGCAAAGATATAGAGATGGGTAGCCTAAAGACCGAGCAATTCCCGTTAACTCTCCCGTCGTTCAATAACGCTACGTCAAACAAAATGCCCTCCTTCTCAATCTTATGCACATTTATCCGACAGCTTGACCACGATTTAATGAGAGACCACTTAAGCAAGTATGACGCGCCTTTATAATTGGTGTTCTATTTCCACATAGGTCAAGCACACAAAGACCAAGTGGCGCTCACTAGCTCGCTTGCTCGTTCTCACTCACACTCACTCCTCAATCACTCACTCACTCAATCACTCACTCACCCACTGACTCACTCACCCAATCACTGAATGTCATGAGAATTAGTTACGATGACAACGAGAGCGAGCCAGTGTGCGAGTGTAAGAGTATACGTAGTCAAGCTACTACCGTGCTTCTTCTTTAACGCGGCAAACTAACGCATAAAAAAACAACAGATGGAGTGTGGCATACTTCTGTTCTTCCTCGATGCTCACACTTCTAACACATCTATAAATTTTGCCTTTCTAGAAAGATTCCGCCAGTAGAGTTTGTCAATCCGATCCTCTTCTTTTATTTTTTTAGCCTGCACAAAGTGCAACGACAGCACAGCCGCATCTTCGTAACGCAACGCCCTTCAGCTTGTCTGTGCGTATAAATGCGAGTGAGCGAGTGAGCGAAGCCATGTGGACATTTCCGAAGTACTTAACACGCCCGAAACAGTTTCACTCCGTGTCACATCTCAAAAGCCGAATATTTCGACAGCGAAGAGCGGGAGCTCATTCTTGCACCTACGCGCGATAGAACCACCTCTCGTCTGGCACATTATTGCGGCTCGTCTTCATGCCGCACCACGTATCACACACATACACGAGCTCTGCTCGCAGGAGAGGCGTTCGCGACTTATACGAGTGAAACTCGCGTGCAGAGCGTACCACGGCATGGTCGTGTTTCGGCGGCGCATCTACGTGGTTGGCGGCATGAAGCTGCGTACGTACCTCCGCTCCATGGACAGCTACGACCTGGACCGCGGCGAGTGGCAGCACCACTCGCCGATGCACGTGCCGCGGGCGTACGTGACGTCGGCGGTGCTCGGAGAGCACATCTACGCCATGGGCGGCCACACCGGTACGCCACTCTCTGCGGCGACGCTAGTTTGCTAACCCTTTCCATGCCAAGGACGCGCGACACTCGTTTCGTCATTTCGATGTGAACACTGCGCTATTAAGTGGCACACAGCTTCCCTGAAAACTATTTTTCTCCAGGAAGAAGCTGCGGCGGAAACGAAGCGCAAGTCCAACTTCCCCGTTATTCTATACATGGCAGCTGCAGCGGCACCGGCTGCTTTCTCAAAGCCAGAATCCTAGTGTTTTCGTCGTTTCTAGACGTTAAGTCAACATTTAGACATGGGAAACTCTAGTGAGTCGTGTTCGGAGATTTAACTTAGTACTAGCGATTGCGAGAAAGAATTGGATGGAGCCTCTTCAGACTTCTCCCACGTGGCCGCGGTTCAACAAAAACGCTCTCTTGCTTACGCCTCTGCGGCTTCCCTTGCACCCTGCATCAGCAATAACCCGTCGCATGGAGGATAACAAAAGGACACTTGACTTCTGTTCCAAGAAATATTGCCGCTTCATACAGAGTGTTTCTCTGACCTCGACCATATGTGTAACTCAAAAAGATGGGAAAAAAATACTGAAATTACACAACAGCATACCACAAATTAACTGTTGATGTTGCAATAATGAAATCTGTTCACAATAAATCGGTCACGAGAACGTTCTGGTAATTTCAGTGTCTTTTTCTTGAAACGAAAGTTGGCACGTAAAATGGCTGGGTTTTTTCCTCCTCTCCCCACTTTGCGGATGCTATCTTGCCGAGTAGGCATGCGGCTGCAGCCACAGGGTATGTGGCCGAATAGATAACTTGCTGCGTGATAGAAACTGTGTAGTAAAGATAAGAAAACGAAGTTTGTTGTATTCATTGAATATCACGTAAAAACAGCAGCACCAGTAATTCAGTGAGACGTCACGAATTTTATTGTAGTTTTGGTTGGTTGGTTGGTGGGCCGGTCGGTCGGTTGGTCGGTTGGTCGGTCGGTCGGTCGGTCGAACCAACCGGCCTGCCTGGCTGCCTGCCGGCTTGCTTGCTTGCTGAAATGACTTCAAGCTGATTAATAAAGAGCATATGAAGGGGTATTGTAGATTTAAGGTGGCTGCCATTACCGTAATTATTCCATAAGTTAGGTGATGACCAACAACGAATATTCGAATGTATCGAATGTAGAATTTTTTATGTGAATGTCAATAAATTGACCATTCTGGTTGTTTTCGATATTTTGAATACTCGCGCTCTCTTAGGGGATATAATCGTGGTCTGGGGTTTACCTCGATGTTCTTAGGGTCAAATTTGAAGAGGTAGCTTAGCGCAAATAAAACCACGGACACAAGGAAGACAGACAAGGACAAGCGCAACTCTTCTTAGGGTCAAGCCTAAGCGAGAATAGTGTGGGGTATATTGTAAAACGTAATATTCGTGGATCGTTTTAACGTGAAGTGAAGACATCTACTAACAAATACGTTTCACCAAAACACCAAAAGACATCTCCTCGAGGAGCATCGCCATGGCGTCAACATCTTGTGACAATATTCTGAACCAAACCGCACGGAACACTCCCTGCAATAAAGGAGCATAGAGAAGACAACATCGTGAATTAAACGCAAGTATATGCTTGTCCTTCATTTGCATTCAAAGACAGCATTGTTATTTGCACCAAGCGAACAGAAAACAAAGGGATATTCTCGGGTATTCTTACTGTCGCTTGCTTCCTATTTCCAGAAAGCGGCAGTTATTTAGGAAGTCTATGAAACTGCGGCGCGTAATGCTGTTGCATTTCGGGGCTCCGAGAAATTGCCAGTGCCCCAAGCGGGCACAATCAGACATACTCTAGACATACCGGTTGAGGAATTGTTTTAGGGTGGAACCAATAACCACAAATATCTTCGTTGTTGGCTTGAACTGAGATTAGCTTCACGAGGTAATGCGGTACAAAGCCCCTTGAACTTGTTTTGTAGCTGCCTCGAAATGACACTGATTTAACATGATGAGCAAAACGAGAACAAGGTGAAAGTGGGAGCCAAATTTTCGACAACTGGAGTTATGGCGACATATGCTTTCCTCGCCCAGACAGTGCACAGACCTGGATTTATACACAAACCTGATCTCAACGGAAATTCTACAGTCAGCGCTGCATTGACGGGAATGCAACAACTTCTTCCCCGCTCAGCACCAGATCCTTAAAGAATTCGCGGAAAGAAATTATATTGCAATAATACCAACAAACAAAGGCGGCAACATCGTAATCTGGCCTATAGAAAAGTACAAGAATGAGGCCTCCAAACAACTGAGCAACCACACCCATTACAGAAAGCTCGACTATAACCCAAGTTCAGGCTACAGCAATACTGTGAAAACACAATAGCGGAGCTCCTTTCCAAGGAACTGAACGCGCAATCTGAATATCGCTTCCTGATGCCCATGAATAAAGAAGGAGACCGCTTTTATCTTCTTCCTAAAATACATAAAGTTCCCGTCGAAGAAATATCTACAAGCATAAATCCCAGGTCGGCCTATTGTGTCTAATAACAACACTCCTACCGAGTCACTATCTAAATTCTTAAATCGCCACCTGTCAAACTTCCCCACCACCATCTTTTGTTCCTGACATCCCGCACTTCCTTCGAATTATCTATGGCATCAACGCCAACCAAATCCTTTCCGGCCGGGCTCCTCTAGTCACTTTCGATGTTTCTGCCCTTTACACTAACATACCCATGATTGAATGAATTGAAGCCGATTCGAAATCCCTCGCAACCAATCCCCAAGCGCACGCTCCCGAAGTTTACCTGTCGCTCCTGAGGGTAGTTATCACGCGTAAGTGTATCGAATTCTATTCTATTCACTACCTGCAAATTTTCGGAGCTAGCATGGAAACATCATTCGCTCCCCCGTATGCGAACACTTTCATGGGACAGCTTGAAGCAGACCTGTTGGAATCCTACACTCGAGAAACCCCACACCTATCTTCGTTACAATGACATACTTATAATACGGCAACATGGCACAAGCGCGTTAACCGACCTAATTAGCCATTTCAATTGTTTTAACCCGGGTATTAAATTAACTACTCATCATTGTCCGAGTCACAGCAAGTTCCTCGACACGACGGTCAACATAGAAAACGGATAACTGAAAACAAAAACTGAGACACTTTACCAGAAGCCTTCCGATAGCCAGCAATATTTAGACTACAACAGTCACCACCCGCGATACAGCAAGCAAGGAATTTTTGTCCGACAATTCAAACGAATAAGAAGAATCTGCAGCGAAGACAACGATCATATACACCGCCTCAATTACCTTAACACAACGCTAGCAGAAAGAAACTATCCACAAGTTGATCTCGATAGAGCTTATGGTGTCGCGTCAAGATTGGAAAGACAGTCGGAATTATCTAAGAAACAGCCTACAAGAGAATCTGACAGACCACCATCCTTTCTAACAAAATATTCTAATGCACTCCCAAACATACCTACCATAATACCACCCAATATTATCAAGTAACAAGGGTTACTTATAGCCGCAACAGAAACATTAAAGTCATGTTAGGGCGCGCAAAAGTCGGCCAACATCATTCCCCCGTAATGAAAGCATGTACATGCTTTCATTACGGGGGAATTTCATTACGTTGTCGCCCCAGATGCAAAACCTGCAGGCACCTTCAAAGTGACATTAAGATTAAAATCACCGCAAATAGTTATACACACACAGTCAAAATTAGCTTTACGTGTACATGTTCGGGTGTGGTTTAGAAGGTTGAATTTTCCTTCTGTAAGAAACAATATGTCGGTGAAATGGGACAATCAATGAAAGTCAGATTAAATGGACATCGCGCGGACACAGCTAAAGAGCTCCGAAAGCCGTCGCCGAGCATTTCAACCAGCCATGTCATTACTTTGATGAACTTAAACTCCACATCTTGCAGTCAAATTTCTGTTCTGAACGAGAAAAAAAATACAGTCATTATCCATAAGCTCAGGACATTGCAACCAATAGGCATAAACGTTTCAAAGGGCGCTTTAGAATACACTATCTATTAACTGTCCTAAATTTCAAGCTATAGGCAAGAACACTTAGTTTGGTTGCTTAGTACTTTTTTTGTTTCTTTCTTTCGTTTTTCTTTTTTCCTTTTATTTATTTATTTATTTATTTATGTTTGTTTGTTTGTTTGTTTGTTTGTTTGTTTGTTTGTTTGTTTGTTTGTTTGTTTGTTTGTTTGTTTGTTTGTTTGTTTGTTTGTTTGTTTGTTTGTTTGTTTGTTTGTTACACTTGTGAACGATGTTGAAACGCCAGCTGACACACGGCCGTTCACATGTGATTGACAGACGGCCGTTTCACCGGCCTTGTGCACGGCGCTCCTTTATTCTCTATTCTGCACCCTCGCCACTAACACACCTTCTTCGTTCGTTGCCCGCAACCACCCGCCTTACCCCCTCACCCCATTAGAAGAACCCTACCTATATATACTGTGGCGAGGACAGCATATGTCGCCTTGAAGAAGACAAGTCCACTTGTCGAAATGTTGGCTGCCGCTTTCACCTCGTTCTCGTTGCGCTCATCGTGTTGAATTTCCATCTCCCGCCTTCGCCCTCTTTCCCACTGGTTTAACATGTCACTCTCCGTCGTTTTCTCTTTTTTCCCATAGGAGCTCTGAGGCCATCTGCGAAACAACAGGTTGCCTGAGAAGTCAAACCGGCGCAACCACATCTCGCACGCCGCAGCACAACTACACTAGCGTTTACTCAAAATAGCGGGTTATAACAATTATTTAATTGATTTGTGGCTCAAATTTTAAGAATATACAATGTTCTGCTAGTAGGCATCGACGATTGCTGTTTGCTTTCCTTTCCTAGAAGACCAGATGTTAATTTTTACTACTCTTACCACTACGCGTACCACTCTTGGACTCGACTCCTATGCGACAGTACCCGCAAGTATGCTGAGACGCGGAAGAACGCAGCCTGTTGCCTGCGAACGGAACTAAAATAAGTTCACCTGGAAGAAGGAATCCTCGAGCAACGTGGCTCCTAGTTGGTGATAGAAGTTTGTACATCTGAGTAATCTTGACGTGTCACGAATGTCCACGTGGAGCAGCTTTCTTGCATTCGTGAACCATTACTCAGTATAGTTAAACAAGTTCTGACTCCATCCTAAAGACCTTCTCTTTTTTCTTCTTTTATAGATAGAGGGGTGACATCTTGGACGCTTTAGTAGGCTTTAGGTTGACAGGTGTACAGATTTTCGTTGTTTAGGGACTCATCACAAGCGAGTCATCTCCGTAGCCAAAAGAGCAAGGATGACGAAACTCGTGGAAAGCTGAAGCACAGCAGCATGGAGTCGGATGTGCGATCAGCTAGAATATTTTCTTTGGGGGGGCGTATTCTCTCCAGCTACGAGACAAACACAGCAGGTCTACAGAACGATGACATCCTAAACAAAGATGGCGTCGTGAGGGCAGACAGTCAGCAGCATCTGGCGGCTTGTGAGCGACGTCAGCGCCTCGCCAAGCCCATTGAACAATCGACAGCAGGTCCGCAGCAGCCACAGTGTGCACAGTTGTACGGATTTCCGTCCCTGATGGACAGGCCATAAAGCGAGTAACATGGACAATGAGTGGTGAGATTGTATAAGCCTTTATGAGTGCAGCTTATGAACTTCTGAAGGCGTATTGCCCGTAAGGTCGAGATCCCTTACCGTGGCGCAGCCTCCCGCACCCCTATGAAATGCAATGGTGAAACAGCGCCGCGACGACTTCTAAAGCGATGGCGGCTCCTAGGAAGCCGGCAGTCAAGCGGTGGCATTAAACGGCAAGAGTGCTGACGACACGAGTCTGTGCACAATCGACAACGCGTCTCAAGACGTTCGACAACGAGGTGTCAACTAGTTACGGTGATGCGTATACCTGCGTTAAGACGTCCTCCGTTTAGCCAGTTCGTAGCTAAACATGAGAACACCTGGATAACAATGACATTGTGACCGTATCGTGAACTCGCCTGGCCAGTGGTATTGTAACAGCTTCGTCGGACCGGTCACACATCGTACTGATGTACGAGGACCTGGCCGAATATTTAGATGTGATCATGCTTTCTTTTGCTTTGATTGATATCTTACTCGTGCGTGTAAGCAAATGGACTTTAGATATTTTGTTGCATTTCTTACAGCTATCGTGCTTCCTTCGCGAAAGGTGCCCCTACCAAGAACTCAACTAGGCTTCAATACACCATAACACAAGTCGCACAGCACAGATCGCATATGCTATACAGCTGATCACAGGCTGTTATAAAAATATGCATATTGTACACTTGATTGTTTGCGCTGGTGATCTCGAAGTCGCGGGTTAATCCTGGCCGCGACAGCCACATGATAGATATAGTGTTGATACTGACCTTAACGTCATTGGTGACTACTAACTTAGGGGGAATTGACCAAGAATCGGGCAGATTTCGATGGGTGCGAAATGCAAAAGCGTTCGTGTACCTATATTCAGGTTAAGAAGGGTAAAAATTGGGCCTTGTTGGCACGACATAAGCGCAAAAGAACAGGAACAGACGGTTGTGCTGTCCGTCTGTCGCTGCTATTTGAGCTCCACTTGCGCTATGTTTAGGTGCACGCTAAAGAACCTCAGCTGGTCAAAATGTATATATAGTCTTCCACTAAGTCATGGTTCATAATCTTATCACAGTTTTGGCACGTAAAGCCTCACGCTTTAGTTTTCTTGTTCCAATCTATGTGGAGCGTAATTTCATGCAATGTTTTCGTGCATGCACCGCATAGGCCACAATTTGCAGTGTAATGCAACATGTAACTTCGTGCAATTAAGTGCGCTACACCGTTTACAATCTAGGCCGACATGCAACATCTAATCTGGGGGATGCACAGTGTGAGACATCTATGCAGCAATGTCGCGATGACTAATTCGATGTATGATTATTTTCCAAGAAATAATGGTGATATGAGGTGCTTCCGCAACTAAGTGTTATTACATACGTAAATAGTTAAAAAACCTCTAGCCCCTGTGTCACAACGGTGCGTACCCCCCAAAAGAAGTGTGCTTCTATTTTATATATATATATATATATATACACACACACAGTTGAATGCGAAAACACCCGTGTACTTAGATTTAGGTGCACGTTAAAGAACCCCAGGTGGTCGAAATTTCCGGAGTCTTCCACTACGGCGTGCCTCATAATCAGAAAGTGGTTTTGGCACGTAAAACCCCATAATTTAATTTTTTAATATAGTTGAATAAACGAAGGTGCACACTTAAGAAAATTGCGTTTTATGTTGTAACGATTCGGCCGTGCTACGGCCGAAACGTTACAACATTAAAAATGCAATTTTCGTAAGTGTGCTCCTTCGTTTATTCAACTACGTATGCGCCGGACCTACAGAACTTTTCTTTGAAATTTATGTATATATATATATATATATATATATATATATATATATATATATATATATACAGGACTATACGAATTCCGCGGACTGCACCAGTTTCCAGATAATAATTTTAATGTGTCCGAGGAAACGTATTGGCGTTCCAGTTACTTTTTTTTTTATGAAACCGCTGCTTATGCACTCGAGCACAGAAGTAATTGGAACGCCAATGCATCTCATCGGACGCTTTGAACATCTTGACATTGGTGCAAGTCAGAGAATTCTTTTCAAATGGTTACACCTTGCGAACTAGCTAGTTAGAATTTGTATATTGAAATATGTACCCTACATTATTTATTTATTTGCACATATCAATTAAGGGAAACTGAGAAATCCACCTAATCGTAGCAATTGCTACAAAGGAAGCCCATACGGGTTGCTCGAAAAGAAAACTTCGCAGTTGAAGAAAAATTTGCCCTGGTCGGGGACTCGAACCCGCGACCATCGCCATACCGGGGCAGCCGCTCTACCATCTGAGCTAACCTGGCGGCTAGCAGATTGCAGGGCGAAGTTGAATTTGTCTGCAACTCGAAGCAAAGACAAGAGTCTGACGTAATAGTTCTGCGGAAACCCGCAGCCTTTTGTGTACATTAAACGCTGACCGTTAAGCACACCTCATGAGGTATCTTCCTTGAGCACCGGTCATACATTTTACTGATGTTTGAGGACCTGGCCGAATGTTTAGATGTAATTGGGCTTTGTTTTGCATTGATTTCTATCTTAATCATTCCCGTAGATAAACGTACTTTAACAATTTTGTAGCATTTCTACAGGTGTCGTGCTTCCTTCACAAAAGTAGCCACAGCAACTTTTCAGCGGCTGCGATTCAATGCAACATAACACACGTCGCACAGCACAGATCGCGCATGCTAGACAGTTGGTCATATGCTATTAAAAAATATTATGCATATTATGCACTCGATTCTGTTTGCGCTAATAAGCTCGAGATCACGGGTTTAATTCTGGTTACTGCAGCAGCATGATGATGTTGGTGATTATAATGACCTTAACGTCATTGGCGATATAATAACGGGGGATTGATCAAGAATCGGGCAGATTTAGATGGGGGCGTAATTCAAAAGCGTTTGTGTGCCCATATTTAGGTTAATAAGGATAAAAATTGGGCCTTGTTGGTATGACAATAACCGCAAAAAACTGGAACAGGCGCTTGTACCGCCTGTCCTTCGCTGCTTCTTGCGATTCATCTGCACTATATTTAGGTGCACGCTAAAGAATCCCAGCTCGTCAAAATTAATCTATATATACTCTTCCACTATGGCGTGGCTCATAATCATAGCACCGTTTGCTCACGTAAAACCTCCCAATTTAATTTTCTTCTTCGTATGTATGCGGAGCGTAATTTCATTACGCTCCACATACATTTTCACAATTTCATTATTAATCTACGAATTAACTAATTACTTCTCTTCACCTTGAGGGTTTCCGCAGAACTATTACGTCAGATTGTTTGCGCATAGTGCAGCGCAATAAGCGCTGTAACAGGAGTGGTTTAACAGAGATAAATTAGGCACAGCAAAATACGGTACAACAATGAGGTTGATGTGCTAACACCATACATCTTGGCTGGAAGGTACAACACTTCGAGATGGGCATGAGCGAAGAGACCCATGTAAGCAATTTCAGTCTGCTATGGAACGAGGAAGAAACCTGAAAGTAAACATGTTAGTGCAGGCAAAATCGGGCATCAAGTTTAAGTTGTGATGTCATCTCGTCGATGACTCTGGCGCGAGGTTAGTATAGTTGTTTTTGACAGTCTAACAGAAGAATTGACGATGATGTGCAAGAAATCTAATGATGCTATGCGGCGAAATGCATAGAGTGCAGTTGAATTCAGGGAACGAAGCGCGGAATAGGGCGAAAAGTCATGGCAACAACGGTGATATATAGATCTTACAGTTTTATTCTGAATGGCTTCTAGCCTGCTAATCTCGCACTGCTTATAAGGGTTCCAAACGACTGTTTCGTAGTCAACAAGAGGACGGATTATCAATTTATATAATATTAGCTTAATATCTTTTGGAGAGTTGGATAGTGTACGACGCAGGTAAACGAATTTTTAGTGTGGTGTTATAAATATAAACAATGTGATTAGACCATGACACGTTATGAGTAAATATGCCACCGAGATACTTACATACCCTACGCACAGCGCGGTTATTGAAGGAGAAATGAAGAAGAGAAGGAGACTATATTTAACAGAACGGCATAAGGATGGTTTTGTCGAAGTTAATGTTCATTTGCCAGGTGTTGCACGACTCTTGGAGGCAGAAATGATGATTAGAACAGTTAATCACTTCATGTAAAACACAATCATCAGCATAAAGTTGAATGGTAGAAGAGATGTTAACATGCAAATCATTTGTGTGGATTAAAAAAGCAGCGCCCCAAGAATGGAGCCTTGACGCACTAAAGATGTCGCATCAATAGCAGCAGAGTCGGTCGAGCTGTAAGCGAGAAACTGGGAGCGAACAGAAGGAAAGCTTGAAGGGCAGTTAAGTAATTGAGGATTATTTAGTACTGCGTTAAGTTTAGCAAGGAGTTTAGAATGTAATACTGTGTCAAATGCTTTAGAGGAGCATATGAATATAGTGTCAGCCTGGTTGCCAACGTCAAGGTTAAAGAAAATGTCAAGCGTAAACTCAACTAATTGCGTTGTCGTACTAAAACCACGCCTAAACCCATGATGTATGTTAGATAGCAGTGGCGCTATAACGTAAAACTATAGAAACATATTGGAATAGTTTTACGTTATAGGGCCCCAGATTACCTGATTCTAGGAAAAGCACTATGTGTTTATGAATGATATGTTCTAAGATTTTGCATGACAATGATGTTATTAAAATCGGTCTGTAGTTCGAGAAAGAGTGCTTATTACTGGATTTATAAAGAGGAAGCGCTTTAGCTGACTTCCATGAGGAAGGAACAGCGGCAGATGATAAAGATTTGCTGAATATTGTCACGTGGTAGTGACGGCTGAGGACACAGTAACAAAACTGTGAATGGCGAAGCTAACTTTATTGGGTCAACTTGTACCCAGAAAAAAACAGGCTACGCCCAATGCTCAACGAAAACAGCGAACACAGTCGGCAATCGTCGCAAATCTGATCAGCGGGTCAAGCGCGTCGGCTTTTATACATCAATCGTGGAATATTCCAGAGTAATCGCTGGGAACCGCGTGTCTTCCACAAAGTTCTACTCTATTCAAGTTACGCATACCTGCAATCAGATTACACAAGGTTCGGTGACATACATCGGATGGAACCAGCGATAACATTCCAGAAACTTCCGATACATGCAGGCGCGTCCTGCGCTGCGCGATAGCATTTGTTAGGTGGTGAAACGTGGTCGCCCGATAAAGATAAACAAAAAAATTAAATTATGGGGTTTTACGTGCCTAAACCACTTTCTGATTATGGGGCACGCCGTAGTGGAGGACTCCGGAAGTTTTGACTACCTGGGGTTCTTTAACGTGCACCTAAACCTACGTACACGGGTGTTTTCGCATTTCGCCCCCATAGAAATGCGGCCGCCGTTGCCGGGATTCGATCCCGCGACCTCGTGCTCAGCAGCCCAACACCATAGCCACTGAGCAACCACGGCGGGTGAAAGATAAACAAGTACACGCGTCAATATGACCATCAGATATCTTGACGATCACAAGGAATAGCGAACCAAAAATGCAGTGTGTATCCCTTCTGTACCGGTGCATTTCTTGGTCTACAAGTTCAGTACGACGTTAAACATGCTTTCATTGTTTATGTCAGTGTCACTCATTGCTTCAGAACAAACTATATTGGGGAGAGAAGGAATGAGGTTGTTATCGGGTACAAATATGGACTGAAAATACTTGTTGAAGGCATTCGATATTACTGATGGATCACTGATGACGTCGTTGTCAATATTAAATGAAGTTGGTGAAGCATCGTGAGGTAAAATAGAAGGCCGAAATTTACAAGGGTTAGTGCTCAACAGATCAGGCAGCTGAACTGCAAAAAAGAAATCCTTGGAAGCTTGCTGTTTAAAATTAGGTTCATTTTCTTGCCTTGTGAAACTTGTCCAGGGCTATGGGATCGTTGGTTCGTTTAGAATGCCTAAGCCTACGGACAGGCCGAGACAAATGTAAGATGTCGCGAGTCATCCAAGGAAGGTTAGTATTACTTTTCTTAGTTTCAACGCGCACATATCATTGGAAACATTACTTGACAAGGTCCTCAAAGTAATTAACAACACGATATATATCGTGTATGTATGACACAGAGCAACATTTATCGGAATGATCAGCTAAGAGACCAGTAATGGAATTGTCGTCCGCACGAGTGAAGTCAGGGAAACGTACAGGATGATTTGGAGGTTGGACAAGAGAGCGATAACAAAACTCCTTTACAACCGCATCGACCTGATTTGTATGGAACGCATCGATATATATATATATATATGTATATATATGCATATATATAAACGTTACTGGCACAGTGATTATGTACCAAAATTTCTGACATCCTCACCACTATCATCATCTATATAGCTTGCCATCGAAACGCGCGCGTGCCACCTGCGTCGCCTTGCAAGAAGACGACGAGAAAGACGGCAGAGGTTCAAAACAAACAAGTGGCTTGTGCAAGTAAGCGACGTTTTCCTTCCGAAGTGCGATACTATTGTACGCGAGCAGTCTTAAATTTCGCGTCTTCTCTTCGACAGCAAGCTGCTGCGATAAAGCGAAACTCAATTGATGTCGTTCTTGTGTTCCCCAGAAAACAACAGGGAACCGCGTTGCCCACCGGACTTATCGCATGCGGTTCTCGCACATCATGAAAAACTATTTGGGTATTTCATTCGTTTTCTCCTCGTTCAGTTGGGCACAATGTAGCTTTGTTGTTTCGGAAACGAAAGTGGGACCAGAAAGGGTTCGTCACTTGGTAGTCTTACCTGAAACAACAGCTATGTGTAAACTAAAAATTCAGAGTCGGACTTGAGGTTATTGCTTAAGTACCTGTTAATTGTTGCTTGTTGCTCGTGCTCAGCTTTCTGCAGCTGGTGACGCAGCCATTGTATGGAACGCATCGACCGGATGAGGATCAAGAGGCATCCCACGATCTCGCGCCGAGTAGCTGGAGTCGTCAAATGGCTTCTCTTGTCCTCGGTTGGACTTTGCCTTCTCTGGCTCAGCCTGCAGAAGCTCCCCAAGGGGTTTACGTTGCCTCTGGGCAAAAGGCGGCCAATGTGGTTCCTATCAAAGCAGGTGAGGTCGCGCGGTCAGCGCACGGAGTATGGAACTTACTTTAACGATAAACTTCACCGCAGAAGCTCCTTCCTAAATATCCGAATTAATGCCGAATTATATAGTTGTAAACGTGGTGCTTTAATATTCGTTTTCTTTAGTTTTTGGCAATTCTCGTAAAACATTAGCCGCCTAAATAATGTGCTCCCGACAATTTCTTTTTTGCGCGACAAACGTAACCAAATACAGTGTGCTGCATGAGAAGCGAACGGTTTCTGGCTTCTCATGAGTACTTGCTTATACGAGAGTACAAGGTAAAGTTTCCTACTGAGCCCTAAGAAAGGGGGTTAACCGAGGGTCCCGATTTTATTAGTCATGTCATAAGAAGCCAACAAACATTGACACCAAGGACAACATAGGGGAAATTACTTGTGCTTAATAAATGAAAATAAAGAAACGAAGAATTCATGAAAATTAAAGTGGATGAAGAAACAACTTGCCGCAGGTGGGAACCGAACCCACAGCCTTCGCATTTCGCGTGCGATGCTCTACCAATTGAGCTACCGCGGCGCTGTTTTCCCATCCACTTTCTTTGGTATTTATGTGTCCTAGTAGAACCCTGGGAGTGTTAGCCAGCGCCACCACACACAGACCTTGGCGGCGGACGTGGGACGTCCTTTCAGGTAGCATATGTGGGTTTATTGACCAGTTGCCTTCACCAAAAAAAGATCACGTTCTCGTGACGCCCGCGGCAAAAAAGGACGTCCCACGTCCGCCGCCAAGGTCTGTGTGTGGTGGCGCTGGCTAACACTCCCAGGGGTCTACTAGGACACATAAATACCCAAGAAAGTGGATGGGAAAACAGCGCCGCGGTAGCTCAATTGGTAGAGCATCGCACGCGAAATGCGAAGGCTGTGGGTTCGGTTCCCACCTGCGGCAAGTTGTTTTTTCATCCACTTTAATTTTCATTAATTCTTCGTTTCTTTATTTTCATTTATTAAGCACAAGTAATTTCCCCTATGTTGTCCTTGGTGTCAATGTTTGTTGGATTCTTATGATACTACTGAGCCCTGCAACGATGCCGGACATAGACGGATAAAGAATCAAATTTTCGGGTTTTACATCCCAAAACCCCGATTTTATTGTGAGCCATGCCGTAGTGGTGGACTCTGGATTAATTTTTGCAACCTGGGGTTCTTTAACATGCACCCACTTCACAGCACAAGGGCGTTTTTTTGCATTTCACCCCCATCGAAATGCGGTCGCCGCGGCCGGGATTTTCTCGCATGACCTCGGGCTCAGCAGCGCAACGTCGAAGCCACTGCGTCACTATACGGTGGGTCAAATGTGTCAGTTACAATAAAGATGGGTGAGGGAACGAACGAATTTTGCAATTTTTTTATATTCGATTGCTTCCGATATTCGCAGCCTGAGTGCAAAAACACACCGCCCTGGCTCCGGGGTGGCAGCTTTGAAAACTTGAAGCCCATGGGCGTGGCCTTCGAGGCTGGGCAGCGCACTTGTGATATCGGGGACCTAGTCATGTGTCATGTTAGCTACGGTATAGACCTACTTTTGTTTGTCACATTGGCGTGTCTAGTGACCACCGCGGACTTAATGGCCACGGCATTGCTTTGCTGAGCTCGATGTCGCGGGTTCGATGCAGACTGCGGCGGCCGCTTTTCGATGGGGGCCAAATGCAAAAACCCTCGTATACTTAGATTTAGGTGCACCTTGAAGGATCCCAGGTGGTCAAAATTAATTCGGAGTCCATATACTACGGCGTGCCTCGTGATCCTGTCGTGGTTGTGGCAGATATAAAATGCTAGGCATTTGTTTTTGTTTTCGTTTATCGTGTGGTTTTTATTGCGATGGCAATTATATGGGCACTCCAGACGCATTTCCGCCGCTGTCGTCGCCGTGATGTTCCGTATAAAGTCCAGGCATGATAACATCGTCACCGCGAGCCGTGTGCTGGATGTGCGAGTGAAACTTGCGAGGGTCGTCCTACGATCGCGGCTTAATCTCGCGCGTTCAAGGGAGGAAAGCGGGGAGGAAGCGCACCGTCTTCCACCGCGCGCGAGTCACCGGGGGAGGCGAGGAACGGGAGTGGGGTTCTCGGCGCTCTTTAGCCATCCCTGGCTCTTAATTGCATCCAAAAACCACGTGCATCGTCATCACTAAAGATGGTGGGGTGGGGGCGTTCTATTCCGTGCATGGCTACTGCGTACGGCGAAGCCGCACCTTGAAAGTGATCTGCGATGTGGACAAAGCGGGTGGTCGCGTGGGCGTCTTCTTCAATGTGATCTGCGATGTAGACAAAGTGCACCGAGTGCTCGCTTCGTATGCGCTGTGCCTTCGACGCTTAGTTTGCGTTGAAACGAGAGGCAACACGAAGGTCAATTCGCTCGCTGCTGCAGCCACGCGTCCTCGCTCCACTGTTTTGACAGCGAGCTTCCGCGGTCATCAAGTGATATATGCTCATGTTTACCTGTGCGCGCGTGGTACCATGCTTGTTAATTTAGTTAGTAAGCGAATGCTTACAAGTTTAGGCTGTCGATAAAACTACTATCTTTATTTCGTATAGCTGTCTACTGTTGCAAATGGGTCGCAAACCCCAAGGGTAGCGTTGGCCTGGCGGCCTGGGGCACAACTGGAAGCATCCGAAGGTGCTGGCAAAGGATGAATCGACTGCTAACAGAACAACTTGTTTATTCTAGCATCGCAAAAGAGCGGCCGGTCAGGTCGACCGAAGTGGAGAGACGGGAGAGCACGTTACTCGACGGAAGAAATCGGAGCCTCCCTTGGCGTCCGGGGGCAGCTGCTCTTATACTCTCAGAGTTGAAGGCAAGAAGGAACGCCTCGATAGAGGCGCACGTGACGGCGCCGCTCGGGCACGTTGAGACTAGAAGGTGACGCATCCGCCCGGCCGGCGCCGGTCAGACCTCCTCGCTTCACGTTTGGGAAGCTCCTCTCCCCGGCTGCCGCGCTTTGACAAGCGTGGGCACCAACATGCACACACACACACACGCACACACGAAGACACGTGCCATTGAAACATGCCCGGGCGCGCATGGCAGGAGGCGTTGCGGCCGCGCTGAACGGGCCAAAATGTCCGCGCTTTGAACGAAGCTCCGGCGTCCGTTGCATCCGCGCCGGCTATACCGCGCGTCGTAGGCGAAACGTAACACTACTAATTTGCTATTGCAATCGATGCTTCGCCTTGCGGGCGAAACTGCGACTTTTTTTCTTTCTTTTTTTTTCTGTGACAGCACATAAAAATTTAGAACCATAGAAAGTCGAGTAAGCTTGTGTTGTTCTTTTCGTTCCACTTCTGTCCGTGTTTTCTAAAGCTGCTTTTCGTAGCCTGAGCAGTTAGAATGTTAAAACTGTTTTTCTGCGTGCGCCTATTCGGTGATTTCCGCAAACCATGTTTCACATGCTGCGAGTTGTCTGCGATTCCAGCCAGCGGCCGCAGATAGCGGTTTTGCGCCGCAGCTGCGGCGACATTCGTACTTGGCAAATTTTCGCAGCGGCACTGGGTCTGACCGGTGGAAGCTCCGCAACGGAGCGTGCCGCTCGTGCTGACGTGTCAGCGGCAGCGCGAACACGCTGTTGGCAGAGTGTCGGACGTTACGACGGCACGCAATACCGATAATTCTGAAACTAAGAACTCATGGCAGTCGCATGACGCCGCTTGTTCGGAGCACTTCGCATCGCAGAATCACAGTGTGAAACGGGCTTTAGGTGGCTTTTGTACCAGCGACTTATACAGTGGTAGTAATAGGTTGTTTATTGAGAAACTATATAAATGCTAAGTAAATACAAAGAAAGGGAAGAAAAGGAAATGTTACTGCTAACCGCACTGCAACTGCCTAACGCAGACGGCTCGCACCTTAAACGCGGCCAGCAATGGGAATGGGAGTAGGGGAGTAAATTACGGGGAGAGAGGCTTACAGAGAGACGGAGAGTAGGGAAGAGAACCCTGCACATATGTGACTGGCGACCGAGGAGCTATTCACGGCGACCGATGTTCGCAACTGCGAGCACGACCTGACGGTCGCCGCGCCGAAATGTCTCGCGATTGCTGCCGTTCGGCTCTGCTCGCACAACCATGCATGGTCATGTATGATAACCATCAGCGTATTCCAATGTCCTGCCCCCCTGCGCTGCTTATTGATTCAGCAGTTTTGCGACTCCGCTTGTGGTAGGGAAGGATCGGTCGGTGAGCGACTTCACGAAATTGGTATACGCTAATATGACCAACCTGGTCGCGCGACCTCTGTCAGTCGCCGGTGGGTATTTTACGCCGACTGAGAGAGCAGTCATCGTCAGACCACCTTCTCATCGTCGGCTGCACTCTCGCCATCTGGTGAAGAAAAAAAAAAGCTTTATCCACCACCATCGCTATAGGTGAAGCCAATGTAGCGCAGATAAAACAGATACAAAGAATACAAGATAGGACACCACGTGCCCTAAGCTCAAACCTAATTGATTACAGTCGGTTAGAAGAGCAGAAAATGCTAGAAAAATAATGTGCTTGCGAACAGGTGCATCGCGGCAAAGAAAAGAAATTTAAAGAAAAACGAAACTCCCTTGAATATATGTAGACAGAAGCATATGAAGCAATCCGTGCCTATTTTATAGATATGAAAGGAATCCGAAGTTCACGCTTCACCTGATTAATTCTTGCCAACTGGGGTTCTTATTAAGGTAAAAACTAGAACAAACTACGGCAATCAGCTTTTACAGTGGCAGATTCCTAATTTACTTAATTATGAGCATGCTTTATTTGATATCATGCAAGATTCCTCAACCATTTCAATGTTCAGAAAGAAATCAAAACTGTATTTTTCCAACAAATGACACCTGTTTTTTGTAATTTATTTCCTGTTTTTTTTTCGACTGATATGCAATTTCATGCGTTGCAAGACTTTTTGTTCCCATGTGGCCTTTTGGCCTTCCTGTATCTTTCTGTACGCACTTTATTTCTTCATTTTCATTATTTACACTGATTGTGTTGCGATGATTTCTTGTATGTATAATTGTAACATTCGTATATATAAGTATGTATATGTGTGTATTATGTGTATATATGTATTTATTTTTTGCACTGTTGTCTGCTGTGCTCGTGGCGCCAGGGGCCTAGTCAGGCGTGTATAGTCACGCCTTTTGCTCCGGCGCCATGACAATCTTGTATTGTCAAAATTGTAATAAACTTCAAACTTCAAACTACACCAGGGTGCACCAACGTTAAACGCACACATGCCTTTTTTGCATTTCGCCCCCACAAAATTGCGGCCGCGATCGAACGCACGACCTCGAACTCAACACAGCGCAACGCCAGTAGGATACCACGGCGAGTAGCCCAAGAACAAGTATAATGTTCACCATTGTTAAGATTCGAACTCACGCCCCTGAAGCAAATCTTCGCAATCTGACGGGCCCACACTGCGCCATCGCAGTACTTTCTTGCTTACCCGCCGTGGTTGCTCAGTGGCTATGGTGTAGGGCTGCTGAGCATGAGGTCGCAGGATCGAATCACGGTCACGGCGGCCGCATTTCGATGAGGGCGAATTGCGAAAACACCCGTGTACTTAGATTTGTGTGCATGTTAAAGAACCCCAAGTGGTCGAAATTTCCCGAGTCCTCCACTGCGACGCGCCTCATAATCATAAAGTGGATTTGGCACGTAAAACCCCATAATCTTTAACTTTTGCGCTTAGTAATTTAGGCCTGGTTTTGCGCGCCACAATAGCGGTGTCTGCTGAGAGCGTCTGCTGCGCTCGCGCTAACAGGAGTTCAGAGCCGGGGAAATCGATGAAGCGTATTCTTTCATTTCTGAAACGGTTTTTAAAGCGTCGGCATTAGGAGTGTCAAAACGGAAGTACATGTGAGGTGTAGCAAGCCGGTCACCGGCTATATATATATATATATATATATATATATATATATATATATATATATATATATATATATATATAAACGAGAAGAAAGGGGGTTAACCGAGGGGCCCGATTTTTATTAGTCATATCATAAGAAGCCAACAAACACTGCTACCAAGGACAACATAGGGGAAATTACTTGTGCTTAATAAATGAAATAAAGATACGATAAATTAATGAAGATTAAAGTGGATGAAAAAACAACTTGCCGCAGGTGGGAACCGAACCCACAACCTTCGCATTTCGCGTGCGATGCTCTACCAATTGAGCTACCGCGGCGCCGTTTTCCCATCCACTTTCTTGAGTATTTATGTGTCCTAGTAGAACCCTGTGTTTGGATCGGACTGCTGGTACGATCTGTTGGGAACTCGGCGCTGACGCCCGTGGTTGTACCTGGGTCGCAAGCCCCAAGGGTAGCGTTGGCCTGGCGGCCTGGGGTACAACTGGAAGCATCCGAAGGTCCCGGCAAAGCATGAGTCGACTGGTAACAACGAAACAACTTGTTTATTTTAACATCGCAAAGAGTTGGCGGTCAGGTTTGACCGTAGTAGAGAGACGGGAGAGCACTTCACTCAACAGAAGAAATCGGAGCCCCCCCTTTTGGCGTCCGGGGGCAGCTGTTTTTATACTCTCGCAGTTGAGGGCAAGAAGGAACCCCTCAAAAGACGAGCACGTGAATGTACAATGGGCTAATGGTGACGCACACTGTCGTAGCGCTGCGCACGATCTCGTAGCACCCTGTCGTGGCGCTGCGCACGATCTCGTAGCACCCGGTCGTGGCGCTGCGCACGATCTCGTAGCACCTGGTCGTGGCGCTGCGCACGATCTCGTAGCACCTGGTCGTGGCGCTGCGCACGATCTCGTAGCACCCTGTCGTGGCGCTGCCGGTCGGACACAATGACTGGAACGAGATCCCTGCTTTGGCATCGCCTGTTTCGGGCCCAATAACTGGAATGAGATCCCTGCTTTGGCATCGCCTGTTTCGGGCACAATGACTGGAACGAGATCCCTGCTTTGGCATCGCCTGTTTCGGGCCCAATAACTGGAATGAGATCCCTGCTTTGGCATCGCCTGTTTCGGGCACAATGACTGGAATGCGAGGAGGATCCCTAGGCGGTCGCATCGCCGCAGACGCGCCTGGAAACACCTGGCGATGAGTGTTGCGGCGACGACGATCGGGCCAAAATGTCTGCCGCCCCGCCGCAGACGCGCCGGCAAAACCACGTGTCGCAGGCGAAACGCAACAGACCGCCCCGCCGGGGGAAGGAGATCCCGATGGACAGGGGACTGCATCCGCTGTCCGGAGGGATGTCGCTCGATGATGCTCATAACCGAAGTCGGGCGTCCCTTGACGTTTCTTGAGCGCAGCGCACAGAGAAGGCCTCGTTCTCTCGTTCAGGTTCGCACGGGACACTGCAAAGTGACTTCGGGAGAGTTCACATTTTTGTTCTCGTTCCCGGCAAGCGTTAGAACTACGCTGAAAACTCAACCGCTCAGTCAGCAAGCACGGCACAACCCTCACTAAGCCCTGCCAGGCTCTTTCCCCTTTTTATACCACTGCCTAGTTCCTTACAGTAGTCTAGCATCACTCAGAACGCGTCCACAAATTGAAAAATTGCACTAGAAAGCATATCATCACTTTGAAACACTAAACAAAAGCAATATGTTAAAAAAAATCCTGCCTCAGGAAGAAAAACATCAGTAACAAACAATTTTGAGGCTGATTCCTACGTTAGGGGCTTCGACTTAAGCCATCGGCGTTACCGTTGAGACTCCCCTTTTTGTAACGCACCTCAAAGGAATATTGTTGTAAAGCGAGGCTCCAGCGCAGGAGGCGGCCATTTTTGGGAGAGATGGTCTGCAGCCATTGGAGAGGGCAGTGATCCGTCTCAATGATAAACCTCGAGCCGGCTAGATAGCATGACAATTTCTGAACGGCCCACACGAGACACGCACACTCTTTCTCGGTGGCGCTATACGCCTGCTCACGACTGGTCAGCTTACGACTAGCATACAGGACGGGGTGTTCTACTTCTCCCTTTTCCCGTTGGCACAGTACAACGCCCATGCCTCGCTCACTAGCATCGCACTGAACAATGAACCCTTTTGTATAGTCTGGCGATCGTAGCACAGGCTGGCTTGTTAGGGCACTCTTTAGGGCGCTAAAAGCTCTTTCCTTGGTCTCGTCCCAGACGACTGTTTGAGGCTCTGACTTTCTTAGAGCATCCGTCAGGGGAGCCGCGATATCAGAGTACCTAGGGATGTACCTCTGATAGTAGCCGGCGACACCTAAGAACGACCGAATATCGGTCTTGGTGCGCGGTTGCGGAAAGTCTCGCACAGCGGCCACTTTTATTTCAGAGGGGCGGCGACGACCCTGACCAATCACGTGACCGAGGTAGACAACCTCGGCCTGTGCTAACTGGCACTTAGGAGCCTTGACTGTCAAGCCTGCTTCGCGCAGGCGGGTTAGCACTGCCCGCAAGTGTGTCATATGCTCAGACCAGGATGCGGAGAATATCGCTACGTCGTCTAGATACGGTAAAGCGAATTCTTGCTGTCCCCGCAACACTTTATCCATGAGGCCTGAAAAACAGTATGGCGCGTTCTTCAAACCAAAACTCAACACTTTAGGACGGAATGTTCCCATTGGTGAAATGAACGCCGCATACCTACTAGCCTCTTTTGTAAGTGGAACCTGCCAATAACCCCTGACAAGATCTAGGGTGGAAATAAACTGAGCGCTACTAACTTTCTCAAGGCGCTCCTCGATGTTAGGGATCGGATAGATTTGATCCTTAGTGATGGAATTAAGCCTGCGGTAGTCGACGCAAGGACGAGGTTCCTTGCCCGGTACCTCAACTAAAATCAAAGGGGAGGTATAATCACTCTCACCTGCCTCAATAACACCGAGCTGTAGCATTTTCTTTACCTCAGCCTCCATAATATCGCTCTGGCGGGGTGACACCCGATACGCCTTGGATCGTACTGGCTCTGTGGAGGTAAGTTCTATATCATGAGTAAGTACAGAAGTCCTACCAGGCCTCTCAGAGAACAGACCTTGAAACTCTTGTAATAGCTGGTGTAGTTCGGTTTTCTGCTCAGGCGACAGCGGTGCTTTACTGATAAGGTCACCAATGACTTGACCGGTGTCTTCCCTGTTCGTCACTGAGCCTAGTCCCGGAAGCTCGACTGGAAGCTCTTCAGGAACGTTTATCATCATGCACACCACTGCTTCCCGTTGTCTATAAGGTTTGAGCAGATTACAGTGGTAAACTTGCTGTGCTTTCCGCTTTCCTGGCAGACTTACCACGTAGTTAACGTCCGACAGTTTCTGAACAATTCGTGCTGGGCCCTCCCACTGCACGTCTAGTTTGTTGTTTAGCGATGTGCGCAATATCATGACCTCATCGCCAACCTCAAAACGACGGGCCCTGGCTGTCCGATCATAATAAACCTTGGCCCTCTGCTGGGCCTTTGCCATTGCTTCACCTGACAACTCCTGTGCCCTTCTTAAGCGTTCGAGGAGCTTAAGCACGTACTCCACCACGACTGGGTCGTCGCCCCTACCTTCCCACGATTCTCGAAGCATGCGAAGCGGAGATCGAAGCGAGCGACCGTACACCAGTTCAGCTGGCGAAAACCCCGTAGCCGCATGCGGCGCGGTCCTTAAAGCAAACATCACCCCAGGCAGACACAGCTCCCAGTCAGTTCGATGTTCAAAACACAACGCTCTCAACACGCGCTTCATGACGGAGTGGAGCTTCTCAACGGAATTCGACTGTGGGTGGTACACTGAGCTGTGTAACAGCTTTACCCCACACCTTTCGAGAAAAGTTGTCGTCAAAGCGCTAGTAAACACTGTGCCCTGATCTGATTGGATTTCCGCAGGAAAACCAACTCGCGCAAATATGGACAGTAGTGCATTAACTATCTCAACTGAGCTGAGTTCTTTAAGCGGCACTGCTTCAGGGAACTTTGTCGCTGGGCAGATCACAGTCAAAATGTGTCTGTACCCCGTGGCTGTTACCGGCAGAGGTCCCACAGTATCAATAACGAGCCGTCTAAAAGGCTCCGTAATGATAGGTACCAATTTCAACGGCGCCCTCGATTTGTCCCCTGGTTTGCCCACCCGCTGACAAGTGTCACATGTCCTCACGAAATGGTCTGCGTCCCGAAAACACCCTGGCCAATAGTAATCTTGCAAGAGACGGTCCTTAGTTTTCTTAACTCCTAGGTGTCCGGACCACGAACCCCCATGTGACAAGCGCAACAGATCCTGACGATAGCATTGAGGCACGACCAGCTGATCGAACTCCACTCCTCGGCGGTCTAGATACTTCCGGTACAGGACTCCACCTCTTTCCACAAAACGCGCAGTTTTCCTGGCGATACCTTCTTTGACATTGCAGCGCACGTTTTCCAGGCTGCCATCCTTTTTTTGCTCGGCTATCAAAGCCGACCGGCTGACTTTTAGCAACCTATCAAGTCCGTCTGACGTAGGCGCGATGAGCAAATCAGTCGATAGCTCTTCTAACTTTCCCGAATCGGGATTTTCCTCTCCAGTATCTGGCGCCTTCAATGCTACAGACTCAATTTTATTCAGTTCGGGCGTGCTCTGAATATCAGCTTGCTGCGCCTCTGACCCTTTTTCGTTGTTTGATAACGTCGGCCCCGCAACTACCGCCTTTGCAGCGAGCTCCCGAACCTTCGATCTGGTTAAGGCCTGAACACTAGCTTCACCAAACAAAAGCCCCTTCTCGCGCAGGAGGTGATCGGACCTGTTTGAAAATAGGTACGGGTACTGGGGTGGCAGCATAGATGACACTGCCGCCTCTGTCTCAAGCGCTCCGAAAGGTCCTTCAATAAGCACTTTTGCTACCGGCAGACACACGCTATGAGCTTCCACGGCTTGCTTGATCCATGCGCACTCGCCCGTGAACATATCGGGTTCTACGTAAGACGGGTGAACTACATCCATCGTAGCTGCGGAATCGCGAAGCACTCGGCACTCTTTCCCGTTCACGAGGAGGTCTCGCATGTAAGGCTCGAGAAGCTTCATGTTCTCGTCAGTGCTGCCTATTGAAAAAAACACAACTTTTGGTGTTGTTTCCGGACACTGCGCCGAAAAGTGACCCGGCTTCTGGCACGTATAACACAAGCGCGCTCGCCTCATCTCGAACCGCTTTCTGCGTTTGGCTGCCGCCGTCTCTTTACGTTTGGTCGGACTGCTTTCACTCGCATCCTCACTACGCGTGTCCCCCTTAAATCTCATGGGCGTGAACCTTGGCCTCTCAAACTTGGAGCCAAATTCACCCTTTTGACCGTCCTTAGCTCCGCGAGCTCGACGCGTCACAAACTCCTCGGCTAGCTCAGCGGCTCTAGCCACCGTACTCACGTCTGGCCTATCCAAGACCCAGTATCGCACGTTCTCCGGTAACCGACTATAAAACTGTTCTAGCCCGAAACACTGCAGAACTTTATCGTGGTCACCAAACGCTTTCTCTTCTTTGAGCCACTCCTGCATGTTCGACATAAGCCTATACGCAAACTCTGTATATGACTCACTTTTGCCTTTCTCATTTTCCCGAAACTTCCGACGGAACGCCTCCGCAGACAGCCGGTACTTTTTTAGAAGACTCGATTTCACTGTGTCGAAATCCTCTGCTTCCTCTCTATCCAAGCGAGCGACTACGTCGGCCGCCTCGCCGGGTAACAAAGTGAGCAAGCGCTGTGGCCACGTTTCCCGAGAGAACCCCTGCTTCTCGCACGTTCGCTCAAAGTTAACCAGGAACAAACCAATGTCCTCTCCAAGCTTAAACGGCCGCATCAGGTCAGTCATTTTGAACAATACTCGTTCTCCTGCACCGTGTGCCTGACTTCCATTACGAGCGCGTTCCATCTCTACCTCAAGACGCTTCATTTCCAAAGCGTGTTGACGGTCACGCTCTTGTTGCTCTCGCTCTTTCTGTTCTTTAAGTTCGCGCTCCTGTTTCTCTTTTTGCTCTTTAAGTTCGCGCTCCTGTTTCTCTTTTTGCTCTTTAAGTTCGCGCTCCTGTCTTTTTGACCTCTCCTCAATAGTCTGAAGGCATTCCGACAGCTCGTCATCCTCAGCCTCTAACTCAAGAATAGCCTTTAGCAGTTCAGGTTTTCTTAGTTTGTCTGAGACATCCAGACCCAACTCTCTTGCAAGCTCCAACAATTTCGGTTTGCGCAACGACTTCAAATCCATGGCTGCTCTGAATGCTGCTTTCTCTACTGCTTACTATTGTCTTGCCGCAACTAACCCGGCAGCAACGACAACCACAATTACCAGCTCTGTTTCTAACACTAACAAAAGCCTGGCAAAGCTCAGAAGAAGAAAGTCCCGCACTCACCAAACCTCGCAGGCAGGAATTCCGCGCAGTCGTTCCGCTGCAGGCAACCAGTCGTCCCACAGGGCTCGTTGCACTGCTCCCGGATCGTCGTTGAGCTGCTCAGCATACTGTCAACTGCATCTCTTTGCTGCTGGCCTCCGTTGTCGCGATCTCGCCGCTGGCAGACCGTTGTTTGAAGTCGTAGGCGATCTCACCGCTGCCAACCAGATGTTTGGATCGGACTGCTGGTACGATCTGTTGGGAACTCGGCGCTGACGCCCGTGGTTGTACCTGGGTCGCAAGCCCCAAGGGTAGCGTTGGCCTGGCGGCCTGGGGTACAACTGGAAGCATCCGAAGGTCCCGGCAAAGCATGAGTCGACTGGTAACAACGAAACAACTTGTTTATTTTAACATCGCAAAGAGTTGGCGGTCAGGTTTGACCGTAGTAGAGAGACGGGAGAGCACTTCACTCAACAGAAGAAATCGGAGCCCCCCCTTTTGGCGTCCGGGGGCAGCTGTTTTTATACTCTCGCAGTTGAGGGCAAGAAGGAACCCCTCAAAAGACGAGCACGTGAATGTACAATGGGCTAATGGTGACGCACACTGTCGTAGCGCTGCGCACGATCTCGTAGCACCCTGTCGTGGCGCTGCGCACGATCTCGTAGCACCCGGTCGTGGCGCTGCGCACGATCTCGTAGCACCTGGTCGTGGCGCTGCGCACGATCTCGTAGCACCTGGTCGTGGCGCTGCGCACGATCTCGTAGCACCCTGTCGTGGCGCTGCCGGTCGGACACAATGACTGGAACGAGATCCCTGCTTTGGCATCGCCTGTTTCGGGCCCAATAACTGGAATGAGATCCCTGCTTTGGCATCGCCTGTTTCGGGCACAATGACTGGAACGAGATCCCTGCTTTGGCATCGCCTGTTTCGGGCCCAATAACTGGAATGAGATCCCTGCTTTGGCATCGCCTGTTTCGGGCACAATGACTGGAATGCGAGGAGGATCCCTAGGCGGTCGCATCGCCGCAGACGCGCCTGGAAACACCTGGCGATGAGTGTTGCGGCGACGACGATCGGGCCAAAATGTCTGCCGCCCCGCCGCAGACGCGCCGGCAAAACCACGTGTCGCAGGCGAAACGCAACACCTGGGAGTTCTACATACTCGGAGTTCTACTTCTATATATATATATATATATATATATATATATATATATATATATATATATATATATATATGCCTGCTAGCCGAGTTGCTATCCACAAAACATGCCGATGGGCGCGCGACAAATCGCGGAAGTCCGACTCACCGCGACCGGATAGCCAGCGCATATATGTTCGCCCCATGCTGGACACCAACGCCTGGTCGTTCACACGTACGGTCACGCGAACGCTGGCGCGTTCGAACGAGGCCTCGCGAGAAGGTCTCGCAGAAGCATGGATCGGCGCACGCACGGAACGTCCGCGCCACTGACCGATCCCGAACCAAAGAGGAAGCGCCTTCTCTTTTCCTCGCCCAAGTAAGTCCGTCATTAGGCGGCGTTAGCAGCGCAACACTCGCGCCATCAATCGTACTGCGCTTCAACCAGACCGACTGCCGCGGGCATCAGGCCACGCGGCGAAGCCGGATTACAGGAGACGGTATCTGTGCGGGAAAACCACATATCAGGGGATGCGTGAGAGTCGCGCATCGACGCGATATATATATATATATAGGAGCTCTCTCGACACAAGTTCTGCCTCTTTGAGGAGCGAAGTACAACTATATATATATATATATATATATATATATATATATATATATATATATATATATATATATATATATATATATATATATATAGTTGTACTTCGCTCCTCAAAGAGGCAGAACTTGTGTCGAGAGAGCTCCTGAACAACACCTTGCGATGCGGTGAACGCGGTTTACATCGTAGGCCTGCGTCCTTAAAGAGGTGCGACGTAAACACTAAACACATTTCTCTCCCATTTACCGCTCAAGCGGCACTGAAGTTTTATTTTTATTTTTTTTCAGAGGGCCCCACTGTCGCCGTTCTTCGCAGCTGACTACGACGGCAATTCGTTCGTGTTGCGGGGGAAGCGCGTCCAGATTATGTCGGGCGCCATCCACTACTTCAGGATTCTGCCAGAGCTCTGGAAGGACCGCCTCAGGACCATGCAGGCGTCCGGTTTGAACACCATAGAGACGTAAGCAAAGTCCTTGTCTCTTATGCGAGCGAGCATGGGCCCATCACGTCGAGTTGCGCATAGCTCTTTCTTTTTTAAATTTGTGTTCAACATGCTCGAAAGAAACATTAACATCAATTACCTGCGGTTTTTGTCCTCCTCCTCCCATCACTGAGAGTAGAGAAGGAGAGCTACCCGTAATTAAGAACGCTGCCAATGAAAGCAGCTGCTGCCTTACGAAGGCAAATCCCCTTGTCGAAAGGTTGCCACGCCAGCGACATTCCTTGTACTGCCACTGTTCAAAGCGTCGTGTACTATAGAGTTCTAGAACTCAAGCTAGCCCTTAAATCGTGCTGGCGTATCACTTTATGCATCCTTGTTTAGAGAGCTGACATCATAATATGCAATACATAATTAGGCATTGAATCTATTCTTTTCAACCTCGCACTTCTTGGGCTGGCCGAATCCCTACCGGAAACAGTGAGTGAGTGAGTGCTGCATCTGGTCATCAGCGGTCACTCGTCTGCAGGTTCGCGCAAGGCTGCAGAAAGCAGCAACACAGGCACCTCACTATCTTCACACACAAGGCCTTACCATCTCAGCAGAAAAATGTGCGTTAGTCGCCTTTACACGAAAACCAATGTCTCGTTATCCAGTATGCATTAATGGCCAGCCTATCTCCTACAAGAGAAACCATCGGTTTTTGGGTGTCATTGTGGACCGGGACCTCTCTTGGAGCCCTCATGTTGCCCACTTGAAGAAGAAGCTCACATCTATTGTTCATGTCTTCAAGTTTATCGCCGGGAAAACATGGGGATCGTCAGTGGGCTCCATGCTACAGTTATATCGAGCATTTTTTATCGGATTGCTAAGTTATAGTTCTCCCGTGCTTGCTAAAACATGCAAGTCAAATCTTCGAGAACTACAGAGCGTGAAAGCACAGGCACTACGTGTTTGCCTAGGACTTCCGCGGAGCGCCTCAACAGCAGGAACCATTATAATGGCTCGAGACCATCCGATCACGACTTAGATTAGCATCGACACGCTTAGGGCCCATGTTCGTCATGTTTCACGCATGCAATCAAGCTTTCTTGCCTGCCTGCCAGAACGACGACCACAGGCGTCCTTCTCCAACGAGGCCAGCATCCATCGTACCTGTCTACCATCGGGCTTCACACCCTCAGCACGTTCAACCTCAGCTTTGTGGTGTTTAAAACAACCTCAAGTGCGTCTCACGGTTCCAGGGATAAGAAAGAAGACCGACCTGCCTACCTTGGCCCTGAAGCAAGCAGCTCTGGATTGTTTGAACACTTTCTACTTTGACCGAGTCCACATATATACGGATGGCTCTTCCACTCAGACCAGCTCCACCGGCGCAGTAGTTATACCATCACGATCAATTAGCGTCCGATGCAAGATTTCTCACATGACAACATCGACCGGATCGGAGCTTGTTGCCCTCCGAGGTGCCGTTGATTACATTAACAACCAACCCGCTAATCGGTGGGCAATATTCTGCGATTCGAAGGCGGCCTTACAATGTCTTCTGTCATCTCTTCGTCGCGGGTCGTGTGAACAACTAGTGTCGGAGATACGAGAAATGCACCATCGTATGATAGCGAAAGGACACGACGTCGTGTTTCAGTGGCTGCCTGGCCCATTGCGGTATCTCCGGCAACGACCTCGCTGACGAAGCTGCTAGGAAAGCACACGAAGCAGCAACCCTTGTTTCTGTACCTTTATCGCGGACCGACGCAGCCCAACACCTAAGCAAGGTAGCACACCGTATGACATTAGAGAAGTGGCACACACCTGAATTCACCCAAGAACGATTGCATTCCCTCGACCCCTCTATGCAACTGCTGCTGTTACCAGGGCTTCTGCGAAATGAGGAAACAATGCTGTGCCGCTTACGCTTGGGCGTCGCATTCACCAATGCATATACGTTTTTGATTTGAATGACTGATAGCGCCGACTGTAATGCCTGCGGTGCCGAGGAAACTATAGAACATCTACTGTGCTACTTCCCATCTTTTCAAAACGAATGACATGACCTCTGCACAGCTCTCAATCAGCTAGATAGAACACCGTTCACCTTGAAGAAGATCTTGGGACCATGGCCTCGCATATCGCAGCTACAAAAGGCCACAAAAGCTCTGCTGCGATATTTGAAGGCTACTGGATTGAATCAGCGTCTGTGATCTGGACTGAGTGACCGAACGATATAGCCAGTAGACTTTCTTTTCTTCTTTTAATCTTTCCGTCCCCTTTTCCCTTTCCCCAGTGTAGGGTAGCCAACCGGGCTCAGTCCTCGTTAACCTCCCTATCTTTCCTTTATCATTTGCTCTCTCTCTCTCTCTCTCTCTCTCTCTCTCTCTCTCTCTCTCTCTCTCTCTCTCTCTCTCTCTCTCTAGGCATTGGACGTTCCACTCATCGCATGCGCCGCATCTCCAAAAATGAACGTATACCGTTCTTGAAATTAACGTGTGTGCTCACAAAGGCAATGTTACGAGCTCGAGTATACCCCTTTTTTTTTCGTTTGTTCCCACAAAAGCAATGTTACGAGCTCCACTATACTCTTCTTTTTTTTTTTAAGGCACAACATTAGGCGAATTGTGTGTCCGGTATCCTGTGTGTCCGATAATTGTTCCCAGTTATTTTGAGTCATTTACAATTATGCATTCTCCCCTGCATTCTCTCCTGAGGAGTTCTATAGAGATTTATACAGTACCAGTGGCACCCATGACGATAATGGAAAAGAGAATAGTCTAGAGTAATTCGAAATCCCACAAGAAACACCGGAAGAAGTAAAGAAAGCCTTGGAAGATATGCAAAGGGAGAAGGCAGCTGGGGAGGATCAGGTAACAGCAGATCTCTTGAAGGATGGTGGGCAGATTGTTCTAGAAGTACTGGCCACCCTGTATCCGCAATGCCTCATAACCTCGAGCGTACCGGAATCCTGGAAGAACGCTAACATAATCCTAATCCATAAGAAAGGGGACGCTAAAGACTTGAAAAATTATAGACCGATGAGCTTACTGTCAGTTGCGTACAAACTAGTTACTATGGTAATCTTAAATAGAATCAGGAACACCTTAGACTTCTGTCAAGCAAAGGACCAGGCAGGATTCCGTAAAGGCTACTCAACAATAGACCGTATTCACACTATCAATCAGGTGATAGAGAAATGTGCGGTATATAACCAACCCTTATATATAGCTTTCATTGATTACGAGAAAGCGTTTGATTCAGTCGAAACCTCAGCAGTCATGGAGGTACTACGGAATCAGGGTGTCGCCGAGCCGTACGTAAAAATCTGAAAGATGTCTATAGTGGCTCCACAGCCACTTAGTCCTCCATAAAGAAAGCAACAAAATCCCAATAAAGAAAGGCGTCAGGCAGGGGGATATTACCTCTCCAATGCTATTCACAGCATGTTTACAGGAGGTATTCAGAGACCTGGATTGGGAAGAATTGGAGACAAGAGTTAATGGAGAATACCTTAGTAACTTGCGATTCGCTGATGATATTGCCTTGCGTAGTAACTCAGGGGACCAATTGCAATGCACGCTCACTGATCTGGAGAGGCGAAGCAGAATGGTGGGTCTAAATATTAATCTGCAGAAAACTATAGTAATGTTTAACAGTCTCGGAAGAGAACAGCAGTTTACGATAGGTAGCGAGGCACTGGAAGTGGTAAGGGAATACATCTACTTAGGACAGGTAGTGACCGCAGATCCGGATCATGAGACTGAAATAATCAGAAGAATACGAATGGGCTGGGGTGCGTTTGGCAGGCATTCTCAGATCATGAACAGCAGGCTGCCATTATCCCTGAAGAGAAAAGTGTGTAACAGCTGTGTCTTACAAGTACTCACGTACGGGGCAGAAACGTGGAGGCTTACGAAAAGGGTTCTACTTAAATTGAGGACAACGCAACGAGCTATATATGAAAAGAAGAATGATGGGTGTAACGTTAAGGGATCAGAAAAGAGCAGATTGCGTCAGGGAACAAACGCGTGTTAATGACATCTTAGTTGAAATCAAGAAAAAGAAATGGGGGGGGGGGGGGCGTGGGCAGGACATGTAATGAGTAGGGAAGATAACCAATGGTCATTAATGGTTACGGGCTGGATTCTAAGGGAAGGGAAGCGTAGCAGGGGGCGGCAGAAAGTTGGGTGGGCGGATGACATTAAGAAGTTTGCAGGGACGACATGGTCACAATTAGTACATGACCGGGCTACACGGAGGAAGAAAACTAAGGAGAGGCCCTGACGTCACTCTTTGTGAAGCAAAAGTGATGCCGGAAGTTGGCGTTGCTCATGGCGATGCTCCGCCTTTTGGGCCTCCCTCTTGGAAACCACGCCGCACTGCGTGTGGTTTCACGCGCGGAGCGCGCTCGCTCGCTCCGCAGCAATACTAAACAATCGCGATGTCTCATTGCGTTGCCGTTGCCGAACCCATGTTAAAAGAAGTTCATAATGAACTTCGCAAATTGGGCCGTGAAGTCGAATCGGCTGCTTTTACCGGCTGTTATGAAAGTAAACATGCCTTAAATATAAGGCCAACCAACTGAACTGTTCCCATTAACCGCAGGTACCGGCCGCTACCCAGCTCTTGCGTGTTTTTTTTAAAAAAAGGTCCCCTTTATCGCAGCCTTCTACTTGCTTTTCTCTGCTTGGGCTTCCTGGGGCTCTCATACAGTCTTGCTCGCGAGGATTGTGCATTTCTTGCTCTTTGTGCATTTTGAAATTTCACTTCCACTTGTACATGTCATGAATGCCTTCCAAATAGTTTTGTACAGTACTGGTTTTTAGTTTTTTTTTAATTAGTAGACTCGTGTGCTTCTCTGTATGGTGCGCCGTTACATGAATGCAGCGCTTTAACGGCTACTGTACACATCGACGTGCCAATCTAGGTCATGAAACACTACATGTTGGTATAAAGCAAGCGTGCAGCTTGTGAAAATGTCGATGTCGAGGGCAGCAAAATGCACATATTCTGGGTAAATCTCTATCAGCACGTGTGTATTAATTGTGGTACACCTGAGCAGGTGTGCATGACCCTCGAACGTGCTCTGCCTAAAAGAGTCGGCGCTGTCGCGAGTAATGCGAGAAACAAGCAACAGTTGAGCAACACGTGTTTTAATATGCACAAAAGCAAGTTGTTACTGAACACGTAGTTCTGAAACTAGGATTATGCATTCTTGAATAATGCACGTTCTACGTGCCGCAAATGCAACATGCGCTGTCAAAAGCAGGAATCACTGACCTGCAAGGCGTTCACTGTACAGATTCTGAAACTTATCGGTTTCGGTCTGCGATGGCACGTTAGCATGATTCCGCTGAAGTGGAGGCAAAATTTCCCGCGGATATTCCTTCGTCCGTTGTCAGTGCCGTGGCGCGGTACATTGCGTACAGCGTTACACATGCGTGTTCATTTCACAAGCTTTAGTCCCTCCTGTCCCACATGGCCACAGCAACATCCGGTAGAGCACGGTGCAGGTAACACAGCGCAACAAGACACGGTGACTAACGCAAACCCGCCCACACAGCGCCTTTGCCACGGCACGAAACCTACCAGAGCAACACGTGTGAGCGCTCAAAACCATAACAACGCCGCCATTGTGGCCCAAAAGGCGTGGCCATACAGCAAAATAAATAAAAAAGCAGCAAAAAAATGAGAACTCACTACGTAATTTCCGCCACACTTTTCTCCTAACGCGCGGAGGGGGTAGGGCCTCTCCTTAGTTTCCTTCCTCCGTGCCGGGCTAGTTGGAGAAGTATGGCAGAGGCCTTTGCCCTGCAGTGGGCGTAACGATGATGATGATGATGATGATGATGATGATGATGATAATGATGATGATTCTCCTTGTGTGGTTATAAATGAGATGGTTCGCATACTGAGTTCATAATTCGCGAGCGGTTTCTGCCGTTGGTGCAGGACGCAGGCAGCTACGAAATTGTGTCAGCACGAGCGCTTGCTTACGTGCCGGACAGCACGTTCTGTAAGGCCTCGAAAAACCTGGCCAAGTGCGTTCCCGCGAAATATTGTCTGGAATAATAGCATTGTGGTGTGTGCATAGTTCTTTCTTTGTCTGCAGCACAGATCAGTTTCTTTTTGTGTGCACCGAGTGCTTTCAAAAGTCCATTCAGTAGTTGCCCGGGCCTTTGCAGCTACGTCGAGTGGAGCAGCCATGAACCCGAGGATGGCCAGTACGACTTCGAAGGTCAGCAGGACCTGGCCCGCTTCCTACGGCTCGCCCACAGACTCGGCTTCATGGTCATCCTCCGCCCAGGCCCATACATCTGCGCCGAACGAGACTTCGTAAGCTGCAGTACTCTACGTGCTTTGAGAGAAGCTACGAGCGCGACCCCCTGTATGAACATCGGATGCCGACTTGATGCTCAGCCTCGACTATTAAATGATGAAATTATTGAACAGACAGACAGACAGACATACATACATACAGATAGATAGATAGATAGATAGATAGATAGATAGATAGATAGATAGATAGATAGATAGATAGATAGATAGATAGATAGATAGATAGATAGATAGATAGATAGATAGATAGATAGATAGATAGATAGATAGATAGATAGATAGATAGATAGATAGATAGATAGATAGATAGATAGATAGATAGATCTTTCCCTTTCTCGTTAAGACATAACAGAAAAGACAGACGTAGTTCCTATACACGTTAAAATGTTCTATTCATTTATACATACTTCGTTCCATACATAGTAGTGAACGCTGTAGAAGCTACACAATAAGTTCGGTTCACAAAAGTTATCACTCCGCGCGTTCCGTCTATGCTTCGCTGCGCGCCAACAGCGTTCGCTCGCGAGAGCATGCACGTGAGGCTCCTCGCGACGTGTTGCAAATACAAAACCCTTAAAGTAACAAAAATAAAAGTGGTTTAAAACAACGCATTAACAGCCGCATACCACAGTCTGTTTGTTTCTAAGGATTAAAACTTATATCAATACACTTATATCCATTAAAACTCAGCCACTGTCTGAGTTTGAATTAAAAATTGAAAAAATCTCCTAGCATGTTAAAATTACTAGTGCTATTAATACGTTATGCAAACGAACATGTACCTGTACCTTGTTATGTAGTCGTGCATGCTGCATAGAATGTTTAAAATCCTATTTTACTCCATCATGAAAATTGGCGTGTACTTGTATTTGGTGTACATATTATGTGCTGTAAGGTACCTATGAGCAAAGTGCAAGTTGCACATTTGTTGTTACATGTGTTACACATTTTTGTACCTGTACATCTATATAGTGCCCACCTGTTATGGTCTCCGAAGAGACTGACAGTATTGTAAATAAATAAATAAATAAAGTTTCATTCAATACTCAGCCTATGTAAAAAAAATTGGCGGTGACTTAGCTCGGCTATGCCAAAATATACGTCGCGAATGCTAAGGCATGGTTAGCCTTGGTTAACCTTGATTGCAAGTCCAGGTTAGTCTGGTTGTCTATCTATGTTGCGGCGTTTAGCCATTCGTTCGACACGCTGTTCGTTTGTTTCCTGGGCGATTCGTTTCCTTTTCATATCGTTTCGATGTCGATTCCAGACCTCCTCCTGCTTATCAGAGTTGTCGCCGTCCATACTGCCGCCTCAACTATGGCTGCGGCGCACGCGAGCTCGCTTTTTCAATCCTCCGACATGTTATCTATCAGGCATGCGACGCAGCTGGTGAAGCGAGTGGAGGCAAGCGCAACGAAGAGGAACGCGGTGTGACGTCATACCAAACGGCGGTGGAGGAAAGGCGCGGCGCTGCGCAGCGGCAGAACACCTGTGGCTCTGTGCTACTAGTGGCGCATGCTCAGTAGTGACTAGGGAGCGAGAGAGAGGGAAATATCCGCGGCGAGGCACGCGCTGTGTCGTCATGTGCCTCCTCGGAACACCACCACGGTGAAATCGCAAGTTCGCGGCCAGTAAAGCTTTCACTTTAAAAAACTCAGTGGCCTTTCACTCTGTCCAGAAAGATGACCAGCAAAGCTGTTTATGTGGGCCCCTTAATGGCGAACTGCATCTCAGCCACGTGTCGGCCCGGCATTGCACTATCTTCGAGATCGGCCCACGTATGGGGAGTACTTAACGTCTGCTTCACCGCCACCGCGGGTCGGCCCGGCATTGCACTATCTTCGGGATCGGCCCACTTATGGGGAGTGCTTAACGACTGCTTCACCTCCGCCGCGGGTCGGCCCGGCATTGGATTATCTTCAAGATCGGCCCACGTATGGGGAGTGCTTAACGTCTGCTTCACTTCCGCCGCGGGTCGGCCTGGCATTGCACTATCTTCGGGATCAGCCTACGTATCGGGAGTTTTGTATCTACACACTGACACGATGCAGGGGGAACTAGCCCTTAAGAGCTTTGCTGCAATTCGCTGTAAAATTGGTTACGTCATTGTGTTTCTTAATAATCAATTAATGACGACGACGAACGCGGGAGCAATGGCACGAACGCGTTCGCGCGGTAAAGCCGAGCGGCGCCAATGAGCCAGCTGTGAAAGAAGACGACGCTGGAGACAATCCTGATGATGATAGTTTTGTGTTAACACACCGACACGATCCTGGGGTAATTGGCCCTTAAGGGGAAGCTTTAGCTCTGGCCCAACTCCGACACGGCCTATTCAAATACACGTAAAACGCACGCACGTTTTTCTGAGATAACCCCTGGACTGATTTTAATGAAACGTATTGCATGTCAGAGAGAAATTTAAATTCTAGTGACTGATGGAAGTGGAATTTCGATTTAGGCTTGAATTTTCATAAAAGGATATGCAAAATTTCGAAAGGTTGAAAATGTAGAAGAACGAAATTCATAAATTAATATCTAAGGACAAATTTGATATGTCCTTCTATATCTCAAGTGAATTTCTTACGTTGTTTACAAGGGTTCCGGAAAAGCCGTATTTCCATATTGCTAAATTTTGTAAGATTCACATGTAACATGTCACTTTTGTCCGCTTAAGATGTACTACTAAATGCAATTCACACAATTGTGATATCATTTTTCATTGCTGAGTTACAGGGTTGTAAACTTGACAGTCTTTTTCTGAAAATTTCCGATTTTTTTCACTCTTCAATAAAAAAAGTGACAACCTAAATCAGAAATTCGAAACCAACAGTCACTAGATGGTAAGTTTTACTTTAAAATGCAATAAACGTCGCCAAATTCGGTGCAGTGGTTGCCGAGAGAACTAGTTCCCTTTTCACATGTATTTAGATAGCAGCACCCGAGCTAATGTTTCCTCTTAACAGGTTCGCTGTAAAACAGTTGCCCAAATTGCGGTCAAAGAAACATTGAACTGTATCTAAGCGCGAACGAAGCCATTGCAACCAGTCTGTGTAGCCTCCACATCGTTGAATGCTATGTATGGAAGCGCAGTATAGGTCCATCAAGGGCCTGTTATGCTTAATTTATTATATATTTATCTATAAATGGCTCAAGGAAGGGCAGAGAGTGGTGGAGAGTGGGGGAGGGTAGTTGACTTGCACAGAAATTAAATTGGACGCTTGTTTTCGTTGAAGGGAGGCCTTCCGTACTGGCTCTTGCGAAATGGTTCGTCAATTCGGGTTCGGACCATGGACAAAGGTGAGCACGAAGATGCTACACATCATCATCAATCCTACTGTTCTTTTTTTTAAGGCGAAAGCCTTACATCTCGTATGTTTCAAGGTCGCGTTGTTAAGTATAGAAAATATCACGTGACCCAAGGAAGGCCAGAATAGAACCAAACCATGTCCAGCCATGTATAAAAGAGGATTATTGATTAGCAAATTATGATTGATTAGTGATTGGATTAAGGTGGATTAGGGTGTACTAAGGTTAATTAAGGTAGATTAAGCTGGATTAAGTCTGTAAAAGGGGATGAAGGTGGATTAAGGTGAACTGAGGCGGATTAATGCCGACTAAGGTGGGTGTAGGAGGATTAGGGTAGGATAAAGTGGATGAAGATCGATTAAGGTGGATTAGGGTAGATGAAGGAAGATTAAGGTAGATTAGGGCATATTAAGGTGGATTAATTCCGTTACGGTGGATGACACAATAAGGTGGATTAGGGTAGACTAAAGTAAAAAGGTAGATTAAGGTGGTTTTGGGTGGATTAAGGTTCTGTAAGGTTGATTAAGGCGGATTGGGAGATTAAGGAGGATTAAAACGAATTAAGGTGGATTTCAATCAGCTTTACAAGGCTTTTGCCTTCATGTCTCTTAATCGATAGCTAAGGATACCTGGGACTTTTTAGCATTCCCGCTCTGCAGGCAGAGCCACGGATGGGCAGCCGAACAAACGCGCACCTTATAAAAACTACTGGCGTAGCTACTGGGAATCAAACGTCTCAGCAAACCTCCATTCTTGCTCCGTGATCTCGACGCAAGAGGTCACGTGTTGGGCCACCACTGTTTGCCACCACTGCGTAGCGTTCGCTTGCCAAGGCTGGCCGCGCGACGTAATTCTCCCTCGTATATTTTTCCTTTCTCCATGCACACAAAAACGGCGGCGCCAACGTGCCTCGAGCGTTTGCACATATGGATTGCATAATAGCAGGGACTTTCTCATGGGACCTTCTATACTTTTCTCATATATGACATTGCTATAAAATGACGAATTATTACCTGCACATGCAGGCCAAGGCGGCACATGGATTTAGAAATGTTGTTCCAATACAATCCGAATATACAGGTCCGTTGATGTGTCACTACAATAGGCACCCCTGCTAGTGCCGGTTGGAGATAACGTTAATAAGATGTTTTGGAAAAAAGACACCTGGTGAACGGTGTGAAAACGCAATATATATTAAAATTCTGTTCAAATCACACTTGCTTTATTTAAACACCCCCGCATAACCCACCCCATGACCACATGAGCGAGGCTCGTAACTGCAAAGTAATTCGCGCCTGCTTAGCTTCGAAACCACAGAACGGAGCCGGTTACCTTTTGTCGTCCACCCTACTGTTACTACGACAACACTGAATGTAAACCAGTTATTCGGAGGTGGAGGGTAAAAGTTTCATGAAATAAGGAATTATCACCAAGCCCCAGAAGTAACATAATGCTGTCTTGCAAAACCCTCAGATGGAATCTGCAATGGAATAAAAACTAGGCCAGAGCTTAGCCACAGCTAGATAAGTATGCATACTTCTGTTGTGATTATTGTGACGTCGCGACAGCTGCGTTCGCGCGCTTCCACGTAAGTAGCGTGGTAAGTAGCGTAGTCGTGGTCACGCAAAAAAAAAACAGTTGCTCCCAGAGCAGAGCAGCTGCAGGAAAGGGCGGTTCGACGAGTTCACAGTTGTGCCGGCGCCGGAGCGTGAGTCATTAGCAAGGATTCCAGCTACATAGGCGCGTGCTCACGCAACACGTGCAGCCTATCAGAATTGCTTCGCTTCCGCCGGGGAGGGAAAGGGCTGGAAAGGGTTTCGCGCGCACTGCGCCGGCTTCGTTTCCTTTCAGTTCAGCCGGAAAACGAATGGGACGGCCACGTGTTCTGCGTTTCCCCGAGGGACGGGCAGCCTTCGACGAGCGGCGGCGAAAACTCGCCCGTGAAAGGACTCGTCGTCGGTGCGCCGATCCAGCCATTAGAGCCGCCCGAGCCCAGGCAACCTGACAACAATGAGAAGATCATGAGCTGAGGGAGCGGGAGGCCGAAGCAATCCGGCACATTTACCTGTGGGTTACTTAACCGTGACGAAAGTCAAGTGCGCGCACAACAAGCTTCGCTTTCCCCCTTTTCTGGTAGGGGAAGGGTTTCGTGCTCATTGTGTAAAGTTTCCTGTTAGATATCTCTAGTGTGAGTGAAGTTAGTCTATAATGCTACGGAAGAATGCATGACCAATGGTGGGATCGAAGCTCAGTCTTGCAACACAGAAGGCAGATGCACGCGGAGTTCTCTCGCGCCAAAGTCGCTCTTTGAGGCGAGTGGTGCGTGCTAACGTGCCAGTTTCTCGCATTATTTCGTCATGACATTTCGCGCTTTGAGGCGCTGTGCTGGACTGCACTTTCTTCGACACCGGCCCATATTTTTTGCGATAGCAATCATATGGACACCCGAGGCGCGTTTCCGCCGTCGTCGTCACCGTGATGTTCCGTCACCGATGTTCCAAGTGCGATAACACCATGGCCGCGCGTTGTGTACTGTAGGTGCGAGTGAAATCGTGCGAGCGTGAGTCAAGGATAATGGCGTGATCTCGCGCGCACGAGGGAGGAATTGCGGGGAGGAAGCACGCCATCTTCCACCGTACGCCAGGCACCGGGAAGGGGCGGCGGAACGGGGGGGTGGGGTGGGGGGTGTATTCTACTCCGGCGGTATGGCGCGGCGAAGCGCAGCCGCGTGGGCCTTGTAAGCAATCTGCTATTAGTACAGTGTAGGTGCGTCGAGAGCTCATAGCTTCATGTGCGCTGTTTTCTCACCCCTTCGCGTTGAAGCGAGAGGCAACACAAAGGTCAACTCACTCGCTGCTGCTACGGCCCCTCCTCCCGCCTGCGTTTTGACAGCGAGTGTCCGCACTCATGGAGTTAAATGTGTTTGTCTGTGCGCGCGTGACACCACGCTTGTTAATTTTGTTAGTCAGCGAATTTTTACGAGTTTATACAGCCGATAAGGTTACTATGCTTATTTTGTACAACTGTCTACTTATTTGCGATAGCAATGGATGATTCGCCTTTCGGGTGATACTGCGACTTCTTTTTTTCTTTTCTTTTTCTGCGTTTTTTTTTTCTTTTTTTTTGCGCGATATCAAACTGCCCACTTCACGTCCTGACACCAGTAGGCAGCCATATGTGCAAAAGGGTGGCTGCTTGAGCTGGTTGGTGAAACATTGTTTAAACAAGGGAAAAGTGATCTCTGTCCTGTCGCCTTCGTCCTTCCTTCGAATTCCTTCCTTCCTACGAATTGCGCACTAAATAATGTGTTTTCCTTGCTTAAACAAAGCAACATAAGGCTTCCGCGAACCTAGAAACTTGTCCAAACTGCAGTCGTTTTTCATGCTAAAGCGTCAAATGGTCCATGGAGCGAAAAAGCCGGCGGCGTCTGTAACAGCGAAACGGCACCGAAATTCCCACTAGCCGCAACACTCAAAACCTCCTGAAACCTCAAAATATCGAAAGCCTCTTGATGCAATAGCGCGCCAGATGTAGCGTGAGGGGAGGGGGCATGGTCGTGACGCCACGTCACTAGCGCGCCTTGAGGGAGCAGATACGATGACGCGACACCGCGTACAGAAGCTGGTTGCTTGTGGTAACCGTGCGTTCCTTGTGCGCGCAAGCTCTCGCCTGCGTTCTAACTGCGCCTCGGTAAGGCCAAGTGAAAGCGCGCCAAGCGTCTCAACGCGCTGACTTGCCCGCGAGGAGTTCTTATCTCTCGAAGAACAGCTCAGCGGCGTATAGGTGCATCAACGCTTTCGCATTCACAACTCATAAAGGGTGCTCAGGTGTCCTCGAATTATTGTTACAGTACTATGTGCCTAATAAGAACTACGCTCTATCTTTTATTACCATGAACTCGCTGCGGCCAATTGAAGTTGGCAGGCTCGTTAGAGACCGTCAATTTCTGACTGAAGTAAATAAAGTGGCATATGTTAACTAAGCTGCATGTCTAATCGCACGCGGCTTACAATGCGGCAAGCGCTTCAAGAATCTGTCTCCAAATCTTGAAAGTAGGCTTGATATTTTACAACAACGATTTCCGACCTGTCTGCTTTCAGAGCCTCTTCGTTAGGCGCTGATGTTAGCAATTTCGTTTCCGACCCGCAACGTAACCTATCTCGTTGCTCGTAGGCTGCGGGTGACGTACAAAACAGCTAGTTAACCTTGGCCGACTTAGATGAGAATTTAGCTATTGCAGCCACAGTACTATGTCTGATTCACTGTGCATGTACTTTTTTTTTTTGGAATAGGTGTGCTAAGCGCAACGTGTGTAATCTCTATGTGAAGGGCTCGAAGGCTAATCTGTACATTCTTTGAGGGGATGAAGGGGTCCACACGGAGACTAAAGGTTGGAGAAATACTGATTTCGCTCCTCATTGTTGTCAAACTCGTTTACGAAAAACGAGATTACGATGAACATCAATAAGCTTGAAATTCGTACCGTTTAGAGTAGCATAGCTCATATATTGGAAGACCAGTGCAATAACGAAGCATAAAGCACGAATTAAAAGCACACCCGCGCACGCGCACACGCACACGCACATGCAAAAACACAGTGCGTGACTAGCAATCGAGTTTACTATTTGTTTGGTCTGCCTGTGGTGTTTTCTTTGCCTTTTGCTTCTTGTTAGCGCTGGTTTTGTGTAATCTGGGCTTAAGTAAAGCAAAGTCAGATTCATTTCAACGTTTAGCTCACTAAGGGCGGTGACACTCTCCTGTGCAGATTACCTCTACTATGTGGATAGATTCCTCTCTAAAGTCTTCGAGAAGGTGCGCCCATTCCTCATCAGCAACGACGGACCAATCATAATGGTGCAAGTAAGTACAGTCGCACTTCTCGAAGCAAATATCAAACGGTTCTTAACTGTAGAATTCCAAGTTTATGTTATATATAACCAGGGTGGCAAGTGCCGCTTAGTGCGAGTAGATTTGTGTTCTTTGGCTTTGCGAAAGAGGGAGATGAGGAGAGTAGGGGGGATGGGGGGGCAGGAAAAAAAGCGCTCGCAGAAATTCTTCATTTCCTTTGAGTTTTTTGTTTGTTTATCAATTATCAATTGGAAAGGGGAAAAGAGGAAAAAGGAGAAGATGTGGGCGAGGTTTTTGATGTTTAAGTTAAACTATCACACTTCGATATGCAACCTGACATCTACAAATTCCATAAATGCATAAAATCTTGCACGTTCGTAGGCGCGTATTTCGCGCACAGTGTGGCAAGAAGCACGGGAAGCCGTATGTGCGTTGTTCAGCAAGAGTGGCTTATGAAGTCCCTCTAATATTTGGAAAGGCCTTCATAGGGCAAGCGGTGCGCCGTGTAGAGACGTGAAGTTTCATGAAATTTTGAAGCGCGTGAAAAATACTGGTTTCTTTCATGTTTCTTTCTTTTTAGAAAGAAATACGAAAAATTGAAAAAAAAGGACGATTGCGCACAGAGTTATAAAAAACCTGGCACATTTAGTTCTCCAACACTGAAAAGAACATAATTGTTACATTATTCCATCACAAAAGTCCCAGCAGAGATTCCGGGTTCAAAATCTAGGCACGATTTCACGTCAATTCACTAATTTCACATCAAAGCGTCAAGGCCGATATTTTTATCAATCTGTGTCCGATTCATTTCCTCTTGACGCGTCAACGTTTCGCTGTGCAGCGGATGTAGCCTTCCAGGCATTGAGGTTCGAGTGCACCTACACAAATTTTTGCACGCGATCCCCTGCGAGCCTGTTGCGCAGCTTGGTGCGCCCATTTCCAAACTCGGACCAGTTTCTTTAACATGCCTCAGAAGAAGAGAAAGCTGCAGTACGCGACAGGCGAGGAGGCTCAAGGTTTGGTTGAAGCAAAGTCCTTGCCCCCACGTAGATGGAGCCAAATGCACTGCAGACTCCCAAACTCTTTCTTTTTACGGTGCTTTTAGATACGTCGAAAGGAGTCCCATCGCAACAGAATTCTTCGGGGAAGCTGTTTTTGTTTTTTTTTTTTTTTCAATTGTATCCTGCTTAAAAAAGCAAAAAAAAAACTTTTTTTCCTCGAAATTTTCCATTCTTTCTTTTTCAACCACTTAAATCCCTAAAGGCTCATTTACACTAGGCCAAAACGCCACCGATTTCGGTCTGCCGACTGCCGGCGACAGCGTCTTTTTCTTCGTGTCCGGGCCTCTGTCACACTGTACCGACGCCGACAATCTACAGACGGTCGGCGGAGAGTTGGACGTTGGTACAGCGTGACAGAGGCACCGACACGAAGGAAAAAACGCTGTCGCCGGCAGTCGGCAGACCGAAATCGTTGTCGTGTTGGCCTAGTGTGAATGAGTTTTAACGCCGTATGAACGATCGTGCGCGGGAGCATCAGCTGACAATCGAAAGCAACAATTTACGGTAAATCTGCCTGCCCACTGAGTTGCCTGCATGTGCAAGGCAGGTTTTTTAGCGTTTACGATACTAGAATTAAGCATGAGAACGAATGGGGGTTTATCGCAATATGAAAAGAGCAAGTGCCTGTGTGTGGGACTCATCGACATCGCTGTTTAGCTATGAGATATCTCTCCTGCACCATGCTGTTGGTCATCATATGTTCTTTCGTTTTCTGTCTACGCAACGCATTTCGATGCGAAGCAGACGTTGAACTCAGTTGGTAGTTCATGCTCGTCCTGTCGACGTGTCCTTTATACGTGGTTGTCTCTATTCGCGTGAACGCTCGTGCTAACAGAAATGCACCAACTTGCCCCCCAAGATGTCCTTCAGAAGGCGCTGATGAGCAGTCCTAAAATGCTAGCGGCTGTGCAGTGCTGTCCTTCTAACTTTTCTACGTAAGTCATCATCATATCATTTTCAGCTCTGCCTAATGACTACATCGTTAAGCTACTCCAGATGCAGCAGTCTTTACCACATAGTATCGCACGGCAAAATTAATTTTAAGTCCAGGGGTGGTATTTTGTGAGAGTCCACCTAGTGGACTGTCCATTTCTGTCGCTGCTGATTGGTTGGGGCCGCTCGTCTCCTCCTCCTTCGTACAGCAGCATCCAATCAGCGGCGGCCGAAATGGACAGTCCACTAGGTGGACTCTTACAGAATACCTCCCCCCCCCTGGACATGGAGAGGACAAATTTGTGAATCCTGAAATTTAAATAATAATTTCAATAAATAAGTTTACTACATGTGTCATCATCATTATGTTCCGTCTAAATCTTGAACATGTCCGGAGAAGTTTGTGAAGCCATAAGTGCACTGATACCTCTTTGTTCTTGTTTTCTTATTTTGCAGCGAAGATGCATATGGCGTGCATGCGTAGATCGTGTGCGTGCACAGCGCGTGCGTGCGTATCTGCGTGCGTATCTGCGTGCGTTGAAGAGGTTCGCGTAGACTATATGTACACATAGTTATATGTATATGTACATGTATAGACGTATGTACATATGTATATATCCCGGCCACGGCGGCCGCATTTCGATGGGGGCGAAATGCGAAAACACCCGTGTGCTTAGATTTAGGTGCACGTTAAAGAACCCCAGGTGGTCAAAATTTCCGGAGTCCTCCACTACGGCGTGCCTCATAATCAGAAAGTGGTTTTGGCACGTAAAACCCCAAATATTATTATTATTAATATGTATATGTATGTGGCTATGTTTCCGTATTTTCTGCTTGCGTAGAAGAGGTACACGTAGCCCAAGAAATCGATGTAACTAAGTCCAATGTGTGCGCCTCTTTAATGTGACGTCAACATCACCTACCGACGTTACCAGAACTTGCGTTCAATCAATATAGTAATCGCCATATATTAAATCAATATAGTCATCGCTATACACAGCTTCGCTGGTCATCCGAGTTCACAGAGTGGAATGACACTGATTTTTTTTTTTTTATCTCAGCCCGGTTTTTAATTGTAAGGCCGCGTACTACTCCTTCCAGCTGGAAAACGAGTACGGCAGTTACGATGCTTGCGACCACGCGTACATGGTGCACCTGCGGAAGCTGGCAAGGACCCACCTCGGACGAGACGTGGTTCTGTTCACCACGGACGGCTACCATAGCACGCTAATGCTCAAATGCGGCCGAGTGCCCGGAACGCTCACTACCGTCGACTTCGGTACTGGTAAGAGATGCACTGTGCACACGCGGTGTCCCAGTGAACTTTTGCCAGAGTTTTAAGAAGTTGCTGATGCACTCTAAGACGACGCCACCAAATGCATGTTGCTGACTATTGTATGGAGTAACTCACATCTTTTTTTTCGTATTCTGCTTAATTGCATAATTAGTCAAGATTAATTAACCAATTTCGGAAGCAACGAAGTTAGGCAAAAAGATTTTCAATTCGAAAGTTGTAGAGCGCTTTACAAAACGTCTGATTAGGCAGTTTCCAAATTTCTATCTATTAGGCATTAGCGTTTTCCCGCTTGCGACAGACCGTCCATCCGTCCTTCCGATCCTATCGAGTCATACTCGTGCAACGGCACGGCTCTAACGCCTGACTCGCGCCCGCGAAGTGACGAGTTATGTCCGGCGCCGACGCAGACGTGGAACCCGAAACGCCGTTCGCGATGCGGCGGCGTTACCAGGCGGCGGGCCCCCTGATGAACTCGGAGATGTACACCGGGTGGTTGGACAACTGGGGCCTGCCCAAGAGTCAAGTCGAGACGTCCGTTCTCGTAAAAAGGATCCGCCAGCTGCTGTCCATGAACGCCTCTTTCAACCTGTCAGTATATTTTCGACGTTCATGCAGAATGCTTTATCTTTGCTGTTAAGTGTCGACATTCTAACTTAACATTACTATTAAGGTGAAGCTTTCCTTACCTACGTCCCCATGGCTTGGCTGGCTGCATGAGTTTCTCGCCGAACAGGCTCAGCGCGCGCGGGGGAGGGGGGGGGTTACCACAAGCTTTCGTTCAATAATACGAAATTGAGCAGTTTCGCCTGAAGCCCGAAGCACTGACAGCGTTTCAAGTTCCTCGGACACTGCCCTAGTAATACGCAGGAACGTCACGGTCACTCATTGTTGATTGCTGATATCAGTATTGTTCTCAGCGACGCCTGGGATGCCCTCTCAATGCTTCATAGATTCCGCTTCATTCTGAAACTCGGCCTTAGTCCAGCTACTCCAGCTGCAACTGCGCATGTGGTGGCTGCGCGCGATCGCGCGACCGTATCTTGAAAGCGTTCTGCGTTTGGGGCGGAGTCTAGGTGAGTCGGCAGCTCATGGCTTTGTGCGTGCTGTGTGTTGTCGGCGCTCACTTTGCGCTGAAGCGATAGACAGTACAAATGGCACTTCGCTCGCTGCTGCTGCCGCGCTTCCTCACGCCAGCGTTTTGACAGCGAGTTCCCGTGGCCATCGAGTAAGATGTGTTCATGTTTGCTTGTGCGCGTGTGACATCGTGCTTGTTAATTTAGTTAGTGGGCCTATGTTTACAAGTTTGTGCGACCGATTAAACTACTATTCTTACTTCATATAGCTGGTCACTAATTTGCTATCGCAATCGATGCTTCGCCTATCGGGCGAAACTGCGACTTTTTTCTTTCTCCTTACACTAATCTACAGCTCCACCACAACGCTCTCTCTCTCACACACTCCTTCATTTTTAGGTTAGAAACTCTATTCCCAACGAACGACTACGGAAAGTGCTTAAGTGTGAATGGAGCTGAAGCTTAAAAAATTGCGTCCGACCGTGTTTTTTGAAACAGGATCTCTCAGCGCAGCAACCCGACGCTCTAAACCAGGGTTCATCAAACTTGTTGGCCAGAGGTCCGGGTTGGCAATCTGTAGCGGTGTCGAGGGCCGCACAATAAAGAACAAAATAAAATTTTGTGAAAATAAATCTTTATCCATAAGTAACGGTACTCCCGGGCGAAGACAAGTAGTTTTGTTCCATTTAATCGACATGTTTTATTCGAATCGTTTCTTATGTTAATAAGTTGCTTTGGCCTTCTTGCATAACGTCTAGAAAGGAATAAAATAACCCTTTTACGATTAGAAGTTTGCTTGTACCACTCAATCTCCGTGGCTACAGCGATTAGAAATAATATTAAACATTGGCGGTGCAAACAAGCTTGTCCGCATTTCTCAGTAGCACGATATCGTTATTCCTTGTTCACAGCTATTCTAGCTGCACCAAACAAATATCTACAAGGCGTGGAAACATTCTGGCAAGCGTCACCATTCCTTATAAAGGGCCCTTTCTTTACCTGGTGCGTCGCTACCGCAACTCCTGTATTTCCACGGATTCATGTGTAGCTTTGCGTATAGTGTTTACGTTTCGATAGGAAAGTGTAGGCCAGCTGCAATAGCATTGTAAAAAGTAAAATAGCTCAATGCAGGACAGAAAGCGCTCGTGTTGTTTTGTATTAATCACTGTCATGCCTACTGCGCTATGTTACCCTTGACGACGTTAGCGTTTTAAAAGGTGCCAGAAAGGACGAATCATGTAAGTTCGAAAGCACAGGTTTGTTTTAATAAGATGAGATAGAAATCTTGCATGGTAATCAGCTTTATCATTTTTATTTCACATGACAGTAAGTGTGAAGTTTCAAGCAAGTACGAAGATTTTTAGAACGAATGTCTTGCAAAGATTGCCGCACTAACATTTTCCTATTTATTAAGTTATTATTATTAACTTCTTTTGTTGTTGTTGTTTTGTTGGTCGGCGGTGGCGCAGAAACGCAACAGAGCGTCAACGCCGACCAAAGCACTCAAACCGGCCGATCTGTAGAGATCAGTATTCAAACCTTCAGACGCCACGACGTTCTCTCACAAGAGCACGTGCGTCTGAAAGAGCTATACAACATCTCATAAGTCGTTTGCAGCACTGCCAAAACTACGAGGCATACACAGGTAATAAATAGCCTTGCGCAGCGGAATATGGTTCCGGGTGTATAGCTGCCTCATTATTGGCGGGATTAGAGAGTTTTATTTTTGCTTGGTACATGATACGTTACAACGATACGTGACATGTTGGGACCTTTGCGCACGCATGTTGTATACCGTGCATTACTGTGGCGGTATACGCAGCGCAAAAGAACACATCTGGAGGGGCTTTCAGCCTTCTGACTGGTTAAGGAGTACTGCAGCTTCCACAGTGCTGCAAATGACGTGTGAGATAAAGTGTAGCCGGCGTTCGGCGACGAACGCGCCCCGAACTCGTCGCCTGTCCGTCGCTGCTGCTGTCTGAAACGCGCCCCGCAACTCAGTTGCGTGGGAGCATCTGAGGTCAGCATCTGAGGTCAGTCTTTGACTACGGGATCTCCTTCTGCATACTAAATACTTGTAATGTGACCCAACTTCTAATAATAAAAAAATTCTGCTTCTGATTCTGATATCTTACGTGAATTTGTTACGTTGTGTACATGGGTTATGCAAAAGCTCTATTTCCATATTACTAAATTTTTTGACATTCATGTGAAACATATAATTTTTTCCGCTTTAGATGCATCATTAGATGCAATTCACAAAATTGTGATATCATTTTTCATTGCTGGGTTGCAGAATTGTAAACTTCATAATCTCGTTTTGTGAAAATTTGCGATTTTTTAATAAAAAGTTGACGACCTAAATCGAAATTTCGAAACCAACAGTCACTATATATTAACTTTTACTTTTAAATGCAACAAGCCTCACCACGTTTGGTGCAGTGGTTGCCGAGAAAAACGAATTCTCCTTTTACATGTATTTAGTTTGGAGAGCCCGAGCTAAAGCTCTTAACAACCAATGGCATAATTCGTTTATTAAAGTGAAGCTTTCTTGGTCTTCGTCCCTAGAGTTTGGCGCATTTGCTCGACCGGTTTCTCACCAAGTGGGCTGATCGGGGCGCCAGTGTAACAGCCAAGCGGACTTATTTCGGAGATGGTGGTAATCAAAGCTTGGCCTATCCTGCATACATGCAACCCGCAGTTGCATGGTTCGTTTTAAGTTGTGCCCTGGTGGCGGTCTTCGCGTCTTTCCGGGCAGGAACATATTCGCCAGGCTTTAAAAAGCCGTGCTCAACACGAACTGTCGCACTTATTTTTCTACTCTTAAAATCAAAACAGTTGCATGCGCATGTCACCACTGAGACAAACGACACAAAGCTTCAGCGATGGGAGAATGACGTGAACAGTTCCTTGCAAGTACATGTACTTGAATATAATATTGCAGACATCGCGAGTCTCTTTGCATATCAATTAATTATAACGTTTAATAAAGTCTGCTTACCTTGTTATCGCTGTCAATGCTCCAATATTCGGTCGAAACTGCGATATTTTTTTTTTACTTATTTCTATACGAAGCCAACGTAGATATATACAGGTGCAGCAGAAACTGACGTAAGCCGTTCGCTACATAAATCTGGCCCGGGTGTAGACTTCTCCTGTATTCAGGGCTTTCCAGCTATAGCTAGTGCCAAGACTTTTGAAGAAAGTAGTTACACTGTACGCTATGCAGTATTGTTCAACGTTGTGTTTAGTAAATTCATAGAATTATTCGAGAACAATCTTGTTCACTAATATTAACCGATATGTGTCAAGAATCTTTCCAATTAATTTCCCCGCAAACGCGAAACCTTTCGGCGCAAATTTACAGCGCGCATTGACAACGATGCTGCAGGCTCGTTGCCGTGAAGTTGTCTGTTGATAGGCTTGACACAAGTTAGCTGAGTAAGCGGGAATCAATTGGTTTAATAGCAACGCTGATGGAATGACCTGCTAGCAGCACCTCCGCTATGAGATACTCTTTTTTTTTTCATCTGTGTGGCATAGTATTTATACTTCGCGAACTTATGTACAGAGAAGCAAGAAAAGTCACAGTACCAAGAAAACAGTACCAAGAACAAAACAACGAAGGCGATGAGCGGTTAAACAAGCTTGCTTGAAGCCTGCCCTTTCTTGTGCAGGAAGTGTGAAAAAAAAACTTTGATGCAGAAACATGTCAGAGTAATTACATTTAACTACGTATGCGCAACACATTTTGTTTACACAGTTCTCATTTGTTTGGGTTTTCCTTTTTTTTTTTTCAGGTATATGTTCCACGGCGGAACTAACTTCGGATTTAAATCTGGTGGTAAGTCGCATTTTTCAAAATTCCTGAATTGACCCTCAGGCAGAGTTAGTATTTGAAACCAAGCTTGTCTTATTTCTAATATCGGATGCACGTGAGACAAAGATAAATGTACAGAATAAAATAAAAGAAAACCCTATTAAGTAATTTCAGAATAGTGGCTAGCCGGGCTTGTTGATACGAACACGCTATTTAGCAAACAGCGGGAATAACGGGACACAGAAAAGAGGTACACGACATAGATGCTGACTTCCAACAAGTATGTTTATTGCGCGAGCGCAGCATATATAGGCAGAGAAGTAATAGTAAACACATAAAGGGCATGAAAAAACGAAAATGATGAATTCAGATTGCAGGTGGGCGGCGAATTAAGTAAACAAGCCGCGCTTTTTCCTTCTCTTGTTTTCTTTTTATACCTTATGCGCGAAGCGAATCTTTTTTCTTGCTTTCTTTTTTTTTCACCTTGATTTACTGCATTCCGAATCCAAGCCACGGAAACACTGCATATGGAAGCTCTCGTCATCTGAACTTGACTCCAACCTCATGAAGTCAAATGACCACACCTTCAAACAAGCGCAATGCGTTGAATATCCCTGCCACTAATGCGACAGTGTAATTCTTAATTTGTATCATTTTTCTTTTGTTTCGTAGGAAGAACTGCGCCATGTTTTTCCAAGTCAGGAAGTCATAAGGAGAATAGTGTCTTTTTTTCTTGTTGTTTTTCTTGTTGTTTTTTCTTGTTGTTTATTTTTTTTTTCACTTGTCAGATTAATTTTGTACAAGAGCCTAACATGCGCAAGTCCCTCGTGTTCTCAATAAAAGCAAACGAAATGGGAGTGGAACAAGAGTGAAATGAGTTTGTCGCCAGTGGAAGCCGAACCCACAGCCTGCGCATGACGCGAACGGAGCACACAAATCTATCCCAGTGGCATGCGTGCTAGAGGTGTAGCACAACGTCGCGTTAAACAAGAGATATACCAATGCATTTGTCGATCCTGGTAATATCCTTAAAAATAGTTTAATGAATTTTTTTTCCATCATGTTTCCTTTCTTGCTTTCCGACCGTGGGCAACTCAAAACGTGCGCAGCCAACGACCACAGTGGCTTCCAGCCACAGATTACCAGCTACGACTACGACGCGCCCATCAGCGAGGCTGGCGACGTGACCGAGAAGTTCAAGGCCATTCGTGAACTCATAGATGAGGTCAGCACGTCCTCCTCGTCCTTTAGTAGGACATATTTATTCCGAGATTTTAAAAAAAATGCGACGCGTGTCCTCTTCGTACCCGAAGACGGCTCGGTGGCGTAATCGCTTTTCAAGTAGGTTATTCTTACTACCAAACGTGAAATATATTTTGCTTAATTACCATAGTTAGATGACGTATGAAGAATCATATTTATTTACGGGGGCAAAGTAACAATAACTTTATTTTTATGAGATAAAAAACCGGCTTTCTTTGGCTAAATATAGCTGATGTAACATCCTGTGGTGAATTTGCATGCTTACGCTGCGTTCTGGATAATTTATGTCATGTCGCTGTATTCGAAACGCACTCCACGGGTGATATTTGTCGCCTGTGACAAAAGTACGTTTCTAAACAAACTAGCAATTATTTGCTCGAACGCTAACAGCGAGAAAATGACTAAACCACTTCCATAGAGCTGCACAGGCATGCGAATTCGCATCTAGGATGAACATTTTACGTAATCGCTTCCTAATAAGATTTGAAAAAGATTGAAGGTAATGTACGTACATTGTAATGTATAAATGGTCTCACTATTATGGGACAGTCGACTATATTATGCTCAGTGTCGATCGTGATACGTAATGTAACTCAAAGAATTAATAGAGCATCATGAAAGCTAGAATTTACGGTTTGCCTAAAAATGGTGTGCCTGTACCGAGGCAGCGGCAACACTAACAAATGTGAAGAAACTTGAGCGTGGCTGTTCGAGTAACGTTAGTAAATCCCACAGAGACAAAACATGACAGCTGCGCACCAGCGATAACTTGCATCGCAGTGCAGGAGGATTTGTTTACAAACTTGAGCTTCTGAACATCTGCCTCACGCACTCGTGCCGCTTAACCTAACTGTCATACTAATCAGAACGCAGCCGGCAAAACGAAGGGCATTGCTTCGAGACAGAGTATAAGATAAGCCATCAAAGCAGCACTAACATGACATTGTCGACATTTTTTTTTTTTTCGTTATATGAAGGCTCGGGACCTCGAAGCCCCAAAAAGACTTGCAAGACTCAAAGCACCATAAAATATGTAATAGCATTTCTGCGAGTCGATTTCGGTTTCGTGTCCCAAGTTGTGCATTTCTCGTGACGTCATGGCGCAGAAGGCGGTCACGTGGGTGCAGGGCAGTGTGGCGTTTTCGCACTTGCTCCAGCACGTTGGGTGACCAAAATTAATCCGGAGTTTTCGACTACCGCGTCTACCATAGCCCGTGCATTTTCACCGCGGCAAATCAATCATTTTGCCCCTATGAGTGACGAAATACAATCAAAATAAAGCGGGTGCTTGTTGACACTGCTACTGTTGTCGTAGCGGTTGCTTATATTCAAAAATAAAGCCTGAATGGAGGGGCGACAAACGGGACCACGACGCGTAAGTACACTCTTTAACATAGTCAGAAGGGAGTCACTCATTCTGCGACTCTCTCTTGTCGCGGTTTCTTACCCTCATTCTGTTGAGTGAGTCGGCTAGACGCTCTGGAGACTTAGTCGATCACTTTTGGAGCAACATAACATTTGCCTTGCATAACATTTGCCTTGCATAACATTTGTCTTAACATTTCTTTCTGTCCTCCATTGTGGAAAGCAAAGATTTTGTTTTGGGGAGAGGTAAATGGTCCTAAACGTTGTTCGAGCCCGTCATGTTGGTGTACTTAATAAGCACATCACGAGCACGTTCGAAAACAAGAGAAGCTTCATGTTGCAAACTGTAAGTTGTTTTTTTTTTTCCGCACGTGCCTTGTGAGGAAAACAAAAGTCAAATGAAGTGCGGGCTCCATGCTTTCCCGTTGCTCGCAGCGTCCTATAACACTTACGGTACACAATCTTGTGTCCTGTTTGCCCACGTGCTCCACGAAGCCACGCCTGTGCTTTAGTTTCTGTACTCGCTCCCGGTGGTGCCTCGCGCCAGTTTTGTTGGTCTCTCATGCCGCGTCCTTTTACAGTTTTTTCCGGGCCGAGTGAAAGCGAAAATCCCGCCTCCGAAGAAGAAAATGGCTCTTGCGGACATCACCATGAAAAGAGTAAGCTAAGCACTTGATGATGGTGGCACAGGTGTTTGATGGTTAATCAGCCTGTAACAGGGCTACCGTTAGGCTTGATTAGAACTCAATAAAATGTTAAAATCGAAAGAAATTTATTTTTAATAAGAAACGTTCTGAAAGCTTATGTGGAGGTAATTAGATGAGCTTACCAGACCTAGTTAAGGAAAGTTACTTAATACTATGCAAATATTGTGTTATAGTGAAAAAGGTTTAGCAAGCATTAGGAAAATCTTACATAATTAAGCGCCTCTGTTCGAGCTTGTCATCAATGTCGATTTCGTCTTCGTGAATCGTATTTTCCTAGAACAAATAGGTACAATAAATAGCCATTGACAAGACTGCATTGGAACGCTAGGTACTAACCCAAACATTTGCCTGCAATTCTGCCATGGTGTCCTTGACATGCGGAAGTTCACGCGGAACAGACAAGATAATCGTAACAACGCATTTGACACGACAAAAACACACTAATTTCAGCGCCTGTGCTTCGCTAAGCAGAAGTCATTCTTTCCTTTGTCATTCCTTTGTCACGTCACGTCTGAAGTCGCGGTTCTTTTCCTCTTTAAACTTGTCAGACGAACTGGCCCAAAGTTCCCCCCTCTTGAACCAGAAGTCATTCTTATGCACTGGTGGCTTTCTTTACCTTTTTTCTCTTGTAAGAGTAGCTGGTCACAAAAAAAAATATCTAAGAAAATGCAAGAAGCTGTAGAATGCACTGCTTTAAGAGGTATGTGTGAGTTTTATGAAATACCTATGACTCTAAATCATAACAAGCCAACGAACAGGTTCTTGTTAGCAACAACTTGATTTGGGCTAGTTGGTTCAACAGCGCTCGTGCTGTTGTGTTTGTTTTCGATTACTGTGCTCGTATTCTTCCCGCTGCTTCAAGTTTTACTCAAGGTTCTTATGATTTGACTAACAAGTATCGGGCCCCTTGGTTTCCTATCTTCTCGTTCATGTATATACAGCGATTACAGATTGAAAGCTTCGCTTTAAAAACCACAAATGTGTGAGTGACCGCATAAGTCTAGCACCTTAATTTTATATGTTGTCTATGTAGGCAGCTGGGCAAAAGTGTATTTTATTTTATTATGTTATTAATTACCAACTCATTAGTCGCTGCTTACTAAAATGTACGTTGTTTGTCATTCGTTTATTGACCTACGGCCCATGTCTTTGTAAGACATTAACCTACCCGCCACGGTGGCTTAGCGGCCGTGGTGTTGCGCTGCTAAGCACGAGGGCATCAAACTGCGGCCGGGATCAAATTCCGACCGCGACGGCCGCATTTCGATTGGGGGCGAAATGCAAAAACGACCGTGCACCGTTCGTTGGGGGCACGCAGTACGTTAACTATCCCCTGGTGGTCCAAATTAATACGGAGTATACCCCGACTACGGCGTACCCCATAATCAAATCGTGGTTTTGGCACGTAAAACCGCAGAATTCAATTCAAGAGACTTAACCTATGATCCTTCTTTTCTCTCTCTCTTTTTTTTTTTCGAACTTCCGAGTGAGCGCACTTTTCTTGGGCTCTCGAGTGTTTGTTGACGCCTAGCGAATGCGTTCGGCAAAGGTAACGCCGGGCACATGCGCCGTTGCAGATGTTCGGCCTGAAGACGCTGCGGCAGCTGATGTCGAATCGAACCACAAACTCGACCTACCCACTGACGTTCGAGCAAGTCGGCCACGTAAGACGTTCTGATTGTTCGCACGCTTGCACGTATTACAGTCCATGGATTCTTTCAGGCTCTCATTCCCCTCTCGGCATGTCCATCCGGACACGCAACAAAACTCCTATAGGTGTAAAAAAAAAAAGAAGAAAGCTATATAGGCCTATCATCACGTTACTCAGACCGACTTATATTGGCGGAGCCGGTGGATGCTATACAAGCGCATACAACGCAATCCCATGTGTTCTCTTTCATGAGGAATACTTCCTTCAACTCGTATCTAGGCCCCTGCCGTTTTTTCAGGTATGGTACTGACTAGGCGAACATTAGCAGCAAGAACCAATTCTACGATATTTTTTTCTATTAGCTAAACTATGCTAACTTTTCAATTAGTAAATGTTAAGTACATGTAATTGCCATATTGAAGCCGAGGAATAGTGAAGTCGTCTGCTAAAAAAAATCGACTACTAAAATCTGAAAAAAAAATGCCTCGGCGTTTCGAATAAGATTGTCCCGAACAGTTACACGCTTTCGTGAAACTGTTAACTGGAATTCCAATGCATTTCGTAGCACATTGTAGCCAAGCTACAAACTCATAAATAAACATCTGGCATACTTATCATCATCATCAGCCTATTTTTATGTGCACTGCAGGACGAAGACCTCTCCCAGCCATCTCCGATTACCCTTGTCCAGCGCTAGCTGATTCTAACTTGCGCCTGCAGATTTCCTAATTTCATGAACCCAGCTACTCTTCTGCCGTCCTCGACTGCGCTTCCCTTCCCTCGGCACCTATTCTGTAACTCTAATGGCCCGCTGGTTGTCTGCCCTACGCATTACATGACCTGCCCAGCTTCATTTTTTTCTCTTTATGTCAACTAGAAAATCGGCTATCCCCGTGCGCTCTCTGGTTCACACCGCTCTCTTCCTGTCTGTTAACATTACGCCTAAGATTTTTTCGTTCCCATCACTCTCTGCACGGTCCTCAACTTGTTCTCGAGCTTCTTTGTTAACCTACAAATTTCTGCCCTGTATTTTATAGCACCAGTAGAATGCAGTGAGTGTGCACTTTTCTTTTCAATGACAGTGGTAAGCTCCAAGTCAGGATTTCGTAATGCCTGCCGTATGCACTCAAACCTGTTTTTATTCTTCAGTAAATTTCCTTCTCATGATTAGGGTCGCCTCAGAGTAATTGACCTAGCTAAACGTACTCCTGCACAGACTCTAGAGGCTGACTGGCGATCATGAATTCTTGTTCTCTTGCCAGGCTATTGAACATTATCTTTGTCTTGCGAATATTAATCTCCAACCCTACTGTTATACTTTCTTGTTTAAGATCTTCAATTATATTATTTTTGCAATTCACCGCCAGTGTCACTGAACATGACAAATGTAATCCTCAAACCAAAGGTTGCTGATATATTTGCCGTTTATCCTCACTCCTAACTAAGCCTTCCTAGTCTAATAGCTTAAATACGCCTTCTAATAATACAATGAATAGCACTGGAGAGACTGTGTCTTCTTTCCTGATCGCTTTCTTTACAGGTAATGTTCTACTTTTCTTCTAGAGAAACAAGCTAGCAGTGAAATCTTTGTAGATATTTCCCCAAGATATTTACGTATGCCTTTCGTACTCCTCGATTACGCAATTCTTCCATGGCTGCTGGCATCTCTAATGAATCAAATGCCTTCTCATAATCTATGAGCAAAACGAGAACAAGGTGAAAGCAGGAGCCAACGTTTCGACAAGTGGACTTGTCTTCTTCAAGGCGACATATGCTTTCCTCGCCACAGTATATATAGGTGGGGTTCTCCTAAAGGGAAGAGGGCGTAAGGCGAGTGGGTGCGGCAACGAGCGAAGGTGTGTTAGAGGCGAGGATGTAGAATTGAAAATAAAGGAGTGCTGTGCACAAGGCCAGCGACACGGCCATCTGTCAATCACGTATCAACGGCCGTATGTGTGTCAGCCGGCGTGTCATCCGGCGTGCACGGCAGCCCTCTATTACCTGTTTCGCCGCTAGTTGAGGGCTATCGTGTCTCTGAAAGAGATAATAGAAGGAGCGGCAGGGGAACCGGTGCTCGTGAAAAAAGAAAAAAATATTTAATACTGAAATGGAAGAAATAAATAAAAGAAAAAGACGGAAAGAAATGAAAAAGGAAAAATAAAAAAGGAAAAAATAAAAAATGAGAAACACTAAGCAACCAAACTAATTGTTGTTGCGTATAGCTTGAAATTTAGCATATCGAATAGATTCTAAAGCTCCCTTTGAAACATTTATGCCTATTAGTTGCAATGTCTTGAACTTATGGATAAGGTATGATTCTCTGTATTTTCTTCCTCGTTCAGAACGGAAATTTGACTGTAAAATGTAGAGTTTAAGTTCCTCAAAGTTGTGACCTGGTTGGTTGAAATGCTCGGCGACGGCTTTGTGAAGGTTTTTATCTGTGTCCGCGCGATGTCCGTTTAATATCACGTTTATTGATTGTCCCGTTTTACCGATATATTGTTTCTTAGAGAACGAACATTCAAGCGTATAAATCACATCCGAACGTGTACAAGTAAAGCAAGATTTGACTTTGTGTGTCCGCTAGTAAGCTACCGCTGGTTGGCGGCAGAATAAACGAACGCGCTACCTCTGATTGAAGCGTGTGACTGCTAGTCATGCGCTTCAATCATTCTTGCAGCCTCGTGTATTGGGTTGCAATCAAATATTCGCATCAAATTCAACTAACCAATACATGAGATTCGAATGATAAATACTGTTCGAAATTTCGGATATTCGGACTTAGGTCGCGATGAATACAACCAATATCTTCGATGTTGCACCGTTGTCAATGTAACAGCAGCAATGTTACAGCGTTAAGCTCGACAACTTTCACGAACGAATTCGAAAGTGTTGGCTGCGTCCATGGCGAAGAAATGGTCGTGTGAGATTTTTCGAAATTTCGAATCACACATTTGTTTCCAATCGAGGTATTCCAGAATTTTATATCCGAATATTCAATTTTGAGAACATACACGAGGAAAAAATCATTCTAGCCTGCAATCTCAATAATAGTTTGCGCTCACTAAATTATATCATAATGGAACCGCCAGACACCAATAATCGTCATAGACCCAATGATTCGGCCGTAATCGAATATTCGGATATCAAATTCTTTTATTCGAAACAAAACTATTCGAAATTTTCGGGAAGATCCCTGCCGCGAAAAGGACACACGCGTATGGTCCGTTAACCGATTGATGTGCCAGTTGTGAGGCAAACGGAAAGGGTTGTGACATTTTCACGTAAATATTCGGCACTCGATTTGACATCCGAAGCAGATATTTTTGAAATATTCATATTCAATCAGGTTTGTAAATTTCGTTATCCGAGCACCCCTGTACAATAACGTACAGTCAACCACAAAAGTTTTAGGAGCACGGAATTCGGGAAAACGTTAAATTTCCTTGCGACTTCAGCATTAAGTCTACAGTTTAGGTAACAACTGGGTTGGTCGCACTCGTACGAGAATGTATCCATTCGATGTGCCGATTTGATGGAGGGTGCAGTAGCTCCAAGTAAATTTCGTTTTTCATTTCTCTCTTTTTTTTTTGCTCCCTTTCATTCTCCTATAGGAGTCTGTGTTTCCGATAACTGTGTAGGGTTGAAGTAATGGTAATAAGGTAATCAAGTGCTTGTGCGTTTCTGTGGACGACTGAGCAACAAATGAATAACGTTATTTCACAATATGCGTTTCACATTCGGGTTTATATCAGTTACGTGTAAAAAAAATTACCCAATAGATTTCTTCTGGAACCTTCTTTCGTTTTGACAGGCCTACGGTCTAATGCTATACGAGACCATGGTCCCCTCCGACTTCGTGGCTCCTTCGGTTCTGAAGGTGGACGGCATCCGGGATAGAGGCTATGTCTACGTCGACGATGTGAGTTACCACGCGACCTCAGCATGTGTAGCAGAGCTTGTATACCGTATTTTAGTACTACATACACTTGTATCATCGATAAGGGCGTGATTCCGTAATGTACCTGGATGAAGTTTCAAGGTAACGCCGTTCTTTCATCTATCTATAGCCGTCGTCCTGGCGATCTCACTCCATTGCCCGTGCGTGATTGGCAGTCACATGGCATTTCGGCTGGTTAGTGATGGCGTTTATTTTGATTTTTAAAGGTTCCAAAGCATAGTTTACGCCCACATACACGTGAATAAAGATTTCATGCACGGAATACATTTTCAAGACGGGTATTGATGATGCATGTAGTACGACACAAACTAACAGCTATTTGTTTTTGCACGCGCGTTGAGAGTTTTGGAACCTTTCGCTCAATGTGGGAGGATAATTAGAGGAGGAGGAAAGCGAGAAAGAAAGAATGGCGCTACCTTGAAACTCATCTACGACCTTATGCTGTCGTAGCTTAATTGCAGCGCCTAATGCGGTTTTAAAGAGACACTAAATAGAAACATACATTAGTTAACCCTGACGAAGTCTTCTTTCAAAAGGACATTTTCGTTAGTTTACCAGACATTGAACACTAGAAGTGAAAATGAATTAGAAACGCTGATTCTTTGAGCGCCGAAAGCCTGCAGCGTCGGTGCAAGTACGGCGCTGATGTACTTTCTCGCGTTTGGGCCGTTCTGGTGCAGTATAGAAGCTCTCAAAACTTGCGAAGGTCAGTCTTTGGCTCCCCTTTTAAGTTCCACGTAGACACCTTTACTCACAAAAAATTAACTGAGCCCAGGCAGATGCCATCGAAATCCGCGCCGTCGCGGCGCTGTTGGTGAACGAACTTCGAAGGGGTGTTATCACGCGTCCCAATTGGTTCTTGCCTATTTTCTGGCTTCTCAAGCCTGCGCTCACGTAAGAGTAAACTGTTCGGAATTCTAAAAACTTTTTTACAGATATACATTAACTTAATGTTGCTGTTTAATGTTAAGCCGTAGGCTCCTGCAATACATAGGACACCAGTCTTATCGTGGGCAGAGGCTTATGAAACACGGCATACAACGAACGACAGGTAGCGACGCCATGTCGACATTTCTGCATCATCTCCCCATTGCGTCACATATTTTGTCAGCGACTGTTCACGTGCAGTTCGCTGTCAATGTAGAATGATAACGTTTGATTCTGAAGCAAGTTTCTTTCTCTTCTTTTTCATAAATATAACTGCCCACGCGCGAACGGTTTCAATAGGCGACAATGCCGCGAAATCCGTGGCGTCACACTAAAGTCAGCGTAAGAATTTAGGCCGATACGATTAAGGCAAAGGTTCGCCAGTAGACAAGATTCCAGGGGATCAGCACGCACTGGCTAACACAGAGAAAGCCTCAATCTAAAAGGCCAACATTGTGACAAGGGACTGAGGCTTCCCTTGTTCGTCCATATTCAGGGCTTCCCCCACCCTAACATACATACATACATACATACATACATACATACATACATACATACATACATACATACATACATACATACATACATACATACATACATACATACATACATACATACATACATACATACATACATACATACATACATACATACATACATACATACATACATACATACATACATACATACATACATACATACATACATACATACATACATACATACATACATACATACATACATACATACATACATACATACATACATACATACATACATACATACATACATACATACATACATACATACATAACACGCACGCAGAGAGCGAACGAGAGCCTATGTATATGCATGGGAGATCCCTCTCGAGCAAAGGGAGCATGTGTTGATCAGGGCTGACACGAATGCTTCTCGTGACCCCACCTAATAACGCTAAAACGACAAGGGCGGACATATGAACAACACGGGGCTATAATGTTCTTACGTCGTTCTTACGTCCGTCCTTGTGTCGAGCGCTATTTATGTCACTATGACAGAACGACTAGCCCGAATTACCGCCTCGATCCTCATCTGGTGTCATTTAGTTTCCACGGGACGCATAAATTTTGGTGCCTGCACATATAGCGACAACGGCCCAGTTGTGCTTCAGGATAGCAAGCGCCATTGCCTATTGTGCCTCCTTTTTTTTTTTTTAGGTATTCAGGGCCGTCGTCTCCCGTGCGGACCAAGTTCTCAATGTCGCCTTTGAGGTCAAGTCCGGGCAGACCCTGTCGATCCTCGTGGAGAACCAAGGGCGCATAAACATGGGAGCTATCGTCGACCCCAAGGTCAGCTATGAATGCGGATCGTAGTGAAAGGGACGCACGCACCCACGTCTGTCATCGTGTCAGTTGCTGATTCCCTACTCTTCTTTGAACACGCTACACAGGCAATATTTTCTTGCCCTCAGTGAACCTGTACCCGCTCCTACCATATAGCCCTCCTACTAAAAAGCACTGCAGTGCACGTAATACATACATACATACATACATACATACATACGTACGTACGTACGTACACATATTGCAGATCCAGATTCAGCGCACATTTTCGATTCTCTGTGAACCGACGCTTGCGTGAAACGGTTAATTAAATGCTATAAAACTTTATTTTCTGCAATGCATTTTTTTTTTAATATAGCGATTGAGAGAGCAGCAGCAACCACAGGCTGCAAAGTGTTTGCCTAGAAAGCCTTCGCACGAAAGAATAAATAAATCATCAGGGGATAGTCAGTCATAGTCAGCCAAGACCCGTCGTTGCGCTAAACCCAGCAGTAGTTGCAGCGGCTGTACCGTATGACAAGGTTGTCCTGGACCTACGTCAACAGGGCATAGTAAACAACGTGACGCTCAACGACCGGCTCCTGAGCAACTGGACAATGCGGCCCATCGACCTGACCGAAGGTGCCTGGCTTCGGGACTACAAGGCACTCGAGGAGCTCGAACCTGCAGAGGAGACGATCACAAGTGCCGGGTTGGCGGTGTACGCGGCCAACTTCACCCTGCCGGACAGCGCCTACGACACCTTCTTGCTCATCGAGATGTTTAGAAAGGTGCGCGCTTATCCAAGTCCGCACGGGCACTATATATAGCATGCTCCCCGGCTTCCGCTGTGATGCTCATACTTGTCTTAACGGGACACTATAAAGTACTAAAACAGTTCAGACTGATAAACTATTTTTTTTCAAGACTCATTTCTTTTATTCTTCATTTTGCACCGAAAGCTCCATGCCACGGTGCGTCATATGACGTCACAGATTTCAAAGTATCTTTTTTTTTTCTCATTTGTCGCGCCGTTGAGGCTCTTGTGAGAGCCGGAGCCACGTCTTCCACATGAGGCGTGCGATGCTCTATACCAATTGACAGTCGCCAAAAACTCAACAAGCAGCCGCCGGGCTCGGCTCCCACCACCGTCTCGTTGTTCTTGCGTTCATTTTATTGCGATAGCAAATATATGGACACTCCAGGGGCATTTCTGCCGTCGCCGTGAGGTTCCGTATAAGTGAAAGCGTGTGAGGGTGAGCTGGCGAAGGCGGTTCAATCTCGCGTGCGCGAGCGAGGAACGCGGCCCGGAAGCATGCCCTCTCCCGTGACGTGCGAGGCAAAGGAAGTCAGGCGAGGGAGGAGGGGCGTTCTTATTCGGCGGCTGCCATGGTGTCCGATGTCCTCCTCTCCCACCACTCAGTACATAGTGGAGACAACCACGGCGTCTACTACGGCGTTGGCCACGCGAATCGCGGACGCCGTAGTAGACGCCTTTGGCGGATTCCGTGGGGACGCGTTGTCGGCGCTCGTGTCTTGAAAGCAATCTGCGACGTGGCCAAAGTGCGCGTCCGCGCGGGCCTCATCTTCAAAGCGATCTGCGATGTTTGCAGAGTGCGCGCAATGCCGGTAGCTTCGTATGCGCTGTGCTTCCGACGTTTTGTTCGCGTTGAAGCAACAGATGCACGGAGGTCAATTGGCTCGCGGCTGCTGCCGCGATTCCTAACTCCAGCGTTTTCACAGACAGTTTCCGCTGTCATCTAGCGAGATGTGCTCATGTTTACCTGTGCGCGCGTGACACCATGCTGGTTAATTTAGTTAAAACACGTTGACAGGCTAGTTGGTTTGAATCCGTGATAGAATGGGTGACTGAACAAGGACATAGAAAGAAGCAGACATGCAAAGACAGCGCTGTCTCTGTGTGTCTGTTTCTTTCTATGTCCTCGTTGAGTCACGCTTACATATTCTATCATTGTTAATTTAGTTAGGAAGCGAATGTTTACAAGTTTATACAGCTGATAAAGCTACTATCTTTACTAATTACTATCCTTACTATCCTTACTATCTACTAATTTGCTATCACAATCGGTGCTTCGCCTTTCAGGCGGAACTGCGAGTTTTTTATTTCCTTCTTTAATAGTATATCTGCATTTCAATAAAACCAGTTAGTTTCTCCTATGCTTTCCTTGCCTTCGTATGGTTGTGAAAATAGTTGAGGTCCTTCTGCTTCCCCATTCTTCTTCAATGCATGAACAAGGTCTGTCCCAAGATTTCGTGCAGCGAGTTGCAGGAGGCTTAATCCGGGAAGTAGGGGACAGCGCTCCAGCACTGTGATATATTTGTGCACCAGAAACTCACGCACCAATGCAGAGTGCGCAGAGGCATTACCGTAATGTAGGGTACGTGTCTCGATACTCTCATCGTCCGCCGCGGCGAGCGAGGCGGACATGGAGTTAGGCACATCTTGTTGTGGTGCAGAAACCGCGGCGCCTCTCTTTCAACAAATATGGCCGCACATAGGGCACACAATCTTTCAGACACTTAGGACCTCCACATAGAAAGCTGCATCGACAATTTAATCGTCAAGTACAAATTTGTGGCACATAATTCCATGGCAGTTAGAAAACACGATCAATATGACTTTGATGTTTGCTTTGTTCTTACGCGCTCTTTTTTGGCCGTATCTTATATATTTACTTTCCCACTCCTTGCTCTGTGACTTCATCTCAATGTCGTATTCGTAAATCCGAGTTTCATCGCCGGTGACGACCCTTTGCAAGTATTCATCGCTATCATCTGAAGTTTTCAGATCAATGCAAAATCATTTTCGTAGCAACTTTTGCTCAGGGGTCGATAGTTTTGCCACCACCTAGGCGCAAACGCTTTCAATTTTGAAATTTTCTATCAAGATTCGATGAACGGACGACCTGCTCAAATCATCGGAGGCTTTAGATATAATTCTCACATATCACTTGGCATTCACTAAGCACAATAGAACGCACACGATCGATGTAATCATCGTAAATATCGCACTCTTAATTCATTGCATCATAATTCACGGCACGGCCTTCCCGAAAACGCAGGGTCTGCTTGAACACAATATTTCCTTTAGGGCATGCTTTTCATAGGCATTTTGCAACATACTGGGTCCGGTATATTTCGCTGCGTGTGTTCGAAAAAAGGTTTTACACTCACCGCTACACTGTTCTTGCTCAAATTTTGAAAGAACGATCGCATTTTGCCGTCGACTTCATTTAGTATAACATTTTGCACAGTTAATTGCCAGGTTTTTAGTAATTGCCTTTTCCAGGAGCGGCCAACACGCGGCAGCTCTCGCTGAAACGCTGCTTTCTGCAGCTGACGGCAGGTGGCAACACAAGTTTATGCTTGCGCCGTGGCGGCAGAAGCTCTTATCTCTATAAGCGTAGGCAAATTTGCACTTTTTCCTTAAAAACCAGGCATTTAACTGTGCCAAGTGTTATACTAAACGAAGTCGACGCCCAAATGCAATCATTCTGCAAAATTTGAGCAAGTTCAGTGCTGCGGTGAGCGAAAAACCTTTTTTCAAACAGGCGCAGCAAGATATTCAGGACCTTGCATTTGTTGCGCCATTCTTGCCCAATGGAAAACAGGGAGAAGTCTGGAGATGGAAATTCAAAACGATGAGCAAAACGAGAACAAGGTGAAAGCAGGAGCCAACGTGTCGACAGATGAACTTGTCTTCTTCAAGGCGACTTCTACAAGACTTCTACAAGTCCACTTGTCAAAACGTTGGGTCCTGCTTTCACCTTGTTCTCGTTTTGCTCATCGTCTTGACTTTCCATCTCCGGACTTCCCCCCGTTTATATATATATATATATATATATATATATATATATATATATAATCAAAGTCATACAGAGAGTTCAATTTATACATCATCTTTTGAGGGAGGCACTTACGGGTACAATTTTCGAACTTGACAGTGTATGACAGTGTAAAAAATTATTCGCCCATTAGTGGAGAATCCATAAGGGATAATCCATAATGCTCCCTGTAGCTTTAGCAGTTTTGCATCAAAGCTGTTCCTATGTTTTTCTCTTCCAGGGTATTGCCATCCTGAATGGGTTTAATCTTGGCCGCTACTGGACATCGGCAGGCCCACAGAAAACTCTGTACGTGCCGTCAGTGCTCTTCAGGGATGGTGGAAACTTGCTCCTGCTGCTAGAACTGGAAGCCGTCCAGTGCAAGGCCAAGAAGCCCAAGCCGTGCAGCGTGGACTTCGTGTCCAAGCCACGTTTCGATGGGCCACTACACTGGCCTGCCTAATAAAGAATATCCTAGGCACATCACAGATTTCTCAGCGAAAAATTGGTCCTGATCAAGGGATAGAAGCCTGCAGATCTTTCCCATCTGAGCTAACTAGAATACTAGCGCAGATGGCAATGTGAGGCCAAGTTGATCGACAACTCAAAGCACAGAAACAGTCTGCCAAAATCTGCAATTGCTGTAGAATTTTCATGAAAGGAAGAAATGGTCATCCACTCGAGAGTTAGCAGCTTTGCTTTGCTATTGGGTGGATTGAACTCTTTTAAAGCAAAGCTTTCTTTGCCTTTTCCGTCGACTTTCCCACTGCTGTTGCTGCTGTGGCTGCTGCTGTCCGGCACACTGCGTCCGTTAGGGGCTGGTTCAGAGCAAGAAGCGTGGCAGAGCAGAAAAGAGACGCGAGGAACTCTTGAACCACACCCACCGCGTCGAATGTGCACAATGCCCTCTGAAGCTCCCTGGTCGTCGCCACATTAGCCTCTTGACAGTTGTAATTATCCGTGACCCCCCACAAGCGCTTACCTTTCTACCAACATGCAATTCGAGAGGGAAGCTAGATAGAATGAAAGAGAGGAGGGGGAGAGGGGGCAGAAAATGGGTAAAACCAACGCAGTTGTGAAACGACTCTTCGCTCGAAGTTCCCGTACAAATACAAGGGGGGGAGTGGTATAGGGAAAAGGTGACGTGACAAAGCAAGGAAATGCTGGATAAACTTAAGTTCAAGGTACGGTATGGTGCGTTTCTGCTATTTCTGAAAAATAAAACCATGCAAATATGTCTAGCGGACAACTTACACAGGGGCTAGGCGACACAACGGAAGCAGTCGCACGCCAAATCAGCCCTTCTGTGCCCGCCGCAATAGCTTTGCGGCTATGGCATTGCTCGAGGTCGCGGATTTAACCGAGGCATCCACATTTCGATGGGGTCGAAATAAAAAACGCTCATGCGCTTTGATTTAGGGGCACGTTAAAGAACAGCACAGTGACAAAATTAACTCGGAGTGCACTACTATGGCCTGCCTCATAATCCAATTGTGCGTTTGCACTTACAGTCCCATAATCCAATTAAAGTTTAATGCTTCTGCCACAATGCAATGTGCCATGTGAGGCGATGACAATGCACAACCCTCTCGGAGGTTATGAAATATGGCGCACAACAACGCCTCAAGCAAACACCTCTCCCTTTGTGTTTTGTGTATAAAAGGTAACATACATGGTGCATACAAGGTAACATTTAACATCAACTCAACACCCTTGTGTTGGACAGAACATTGAAGAAATTAAATATTCACCATCAACACCACCACTAATTATCATCAATCAAAGCAACCAGCACAGAAGAAAGCTTCGACATAGATTCCCACAGTACGTGGGATCTGCATAATTTTTAGCTTAGTCATTGTGTCATTTGATTAACCCACTTAGGCTCAGGCCCACAAATAAGACACCTGGAAACTTATCAGATGACTATTTGGGCTCCGTCATTAGAATTACTTCGGTTTTATAAGGCCTGTTTTAACAAAACAGATCAGAGAAAATGCTATTACTACATTGATATTTACCCACACACACACAAATAAAAAAAGAAGCTCCACTCCCAGAAATTCTAACTTCCAGATAGGGTTAGTTACTTTACCAAAATGTTTCCCAATGTTTCTCTTTGATGGACTGTTTCCATGAACACGAGGTGAGCAGGTCAAATTAGAAGTCAGGCTGACCCAGACCGAGCTGATTACGCTAACATGCATTTCACCAGGCGAGTCGTTCTAGATATGGCGAGTCAACTCCATCCCTCGCAGTCGTGTGGTCTGAACCCGCTCAACATTGCCTCAGCGCGACATGCTTATGTTTCCATGAACCCGACTACTGGATTTTGATCTGCCAGGCTGACTTGAATTGACTTTGTTGGGTTCACATAAAGGTAGCTTGTGCTGTGGCTGTTCAAGCCGTAGCGAAGCTTAGAAAGCGCGCCATTTCGCATTGGTGGCTCCGTTCTATTAATAATACAGCGCACCTCCCTGCTCTTGCAGCTCCATGTACTGGCGCTATTTACAGCCCGGCACAAATGATCATTCCATCGCTCTGCGTGCTGTATATACTCCCGGGCCGCAGTGCAATCAGCGCCGTAATGCCAAAAGCAGGCGGCAAAAATTTCTCGCAAGGCATGCGCTTTCGCATTTCTCCCTAGGAGCCTCGATTCCTCGTAACTCAATCCCCTTTTTTCCCCTTTCATTAAACTTTTTCCAAGTTGTAGTATGATGTATTAGGCAGAATCGATTGGCTCCTTCAACTTTGTGAATGTGGACACCCTCTGAGAGGTGACGTAGTCATATATCTGTGCATATGTTACTGGACACGAGTCTTGGGAGTACTGCCATATGCTTATACTTCGTAGTTCTATCTTTTTCTTTTCTTTTTTTAATTGCGATAAAGACTTGCCCTTAAGGCATAATTCTTGGTGCGTATATGTGTATTATATGTGTACTGTGAGGCATGTGTTGTGTATGAATTGAAGCAGTGTTTTGTGGAATCTGTTGTCATGTATCCAGCAGTCATAGCTGGTTGTCACACTGTAGCGGAGGCTGGCTTGCAGTAGGAGACGCGAGCGTTCCGATTTTAAACCATTACATGTCCATATTAGGTGGTATGCATCTGTTTCCATCACAGGAATGGAGCACTATGGACACGTAGCACCCAGTGGTAAATGCGACCAGTTCCACCTTGAGATAACAGCTGGTGTAAGGGCCACCCCGGCCTGAAGCCTCCTACGCACAACTTCTTCTGCCCTAGTAAGGTGAAGGGGGAGGGAGCAGACACACGGTAGGATAAGAGCGCGTGTGTCCTGCCAGAGAAAATTTTTACGGGCTCGGAGCGAGTTAAGGGGTTGAGGTGGGAGGGGAATAGGCGGAAGATCAGGATTAGGAGGGCAGTGTGCCTGCTGGTCAGCAGCAATGTTGTGAGGGTTCGCTGAATGGCCTTGAATCCAGTGTACCTTGATGCAAGTAGCTGTTTTACTATTCATAGTGTGTATTGTCTCGCAGATTTCCATTGCCTTATCAACCTTCTTGAGTTCCTAAATAGCCGCTAAAGAATCAGTGAAGATATCTAGTTGCTTGATGGTAGGCAGCTTAGATGTCACATCTTGCACAGCGTCGTGGATGGCTTGAAGTTCCATTACTAGAGCGGTGGCTTCCGTAGATAAATAGCGCTGGTGGCTGGTAGACCTCTCTGCGCACAAAACTCTCATCAATGGCATGGCAATTAACCCTTTAACTATGGATGAGCATTGCCTACAGGCAAAACATTAAAAAAATGTTTTCTTGCCGTGTTTCGACATTGAGCATGGAGTTTCTGGCTAAATTAAGTGTCTTTGGCCAACACTGACTGACAGGCAGCAAGCGTCATTTGTTTGTTTAGAGCAGGAACACAGGACGAGGAAGAATAATTTTGGCAAGCGACTAGCTGTCTTAGGAAAGTACGATCAGAGGAGACAGACCAATGCAAGACGTCCAGCTGCAGTAATATCACACACGTAATGTAAAGCAAATGCAGAGTACACCTAGGTTCACATATGACGAGAACACTCTGTACAATTCTGAATGAGACCATAGGTGGCTTGGGGTGAGGCTCGCTTTCTTTCCTGCGTGGTGTTGCCATCTTACTGCTGAAAAACTTTCCGAAAAATATTTTTTCCTTTTCATTGATTATGCTTACTGAGTGTATTTTGCACACTTGAATGGAAAATTAACATTCTTTTTTTTTTGGGGGGGGGGGGGGGGGGGTGTTATGTGTCTCGTCCTGAAAGGGTTACACACTATCTTTAACGTATGTTGGCATGAAACAAAGGGACAAGACTAGGTCTTGCACCAACATCCAGTCAGAACATGGCGTCAACTTGTCCGAACAACCATCTTGCTGAGACGAACACTAGGAGGAGGAGAAGCAGGAAGTAACATTTATTTCACTAAATAAAAGATGGGGAAAAACGACAGATATAATAAAAGCACAACTGCTATGCATTAAATATCAACAGCAACTTGTTGCATGCTTTTCAACAAGGTTACTGGCACTTTGATGAAAGGGGCCCTCGCAACACCTTTTAATCAGGATAAGTAGCCCTTCCAGGCAGAACATGCAATGCTGCTGTTGTGAACTCCTGAACCAAATATTACTTGTCTATGTGCACATGATTATCGCCCCAGGTGCCGCTTCTACTTTACTACAGATTAGATTTCCTGAGCCTCTCGGCTATATTAATTGGCAAAGAAAGGTGGATAATTTTCATCTGAGATCAAGAGGAAAAAAAGAAAAGATGGAGTTTAGGACACATAACTGGCAGTCGGCTCATAAACGTAATAGGATGCATGGTTGCTCAAAGGAGCAGGAGAGGCAGATGCTTAGGTGCAGTGATAAAGTTTGCATGCATTCTTATTCTCTTCACATTCTAAATAACCGCCATGACACAGCTCTTTCATGCTTGTTTCAAAAGTATACCACTTTAATAGTGAGCAACGGCACTGCTGCCGCTACAAGCACCACTTGATGCATCAGGTATGACGAGACGCAGTGCGTGTAGGTCAACACACAACCCATAATACTGTAAAGCACTTTTTGCCTCATTACACACAATTTGGGGTAGGTTAATCATCAGCTTTTACACCTGGAAATGCTGGAAGTGTCCCATTCCCCTCATATTAAAAGCGCACATATAGCAATACCAGCTCGTTTGACTCATCAGTGATTTCACACGCCGTTCGCCTGTAGAATAACATTCCCCAAAGCACAGGTTGTAGAAACTAACCCAGGAAAATTCCAGTAATCACTCAATAATCAATATACACATATGCTCAGTTAACCCATGCTATCATTTTTTTTTATTGCAATACAGTACAGCCTGTTATAGTATTCCATTTTCATTGTTTTCCCACATTTTTGTATGTTTATTAAACTGTGTTTCTACATTCTCTTTTTTTTTTTCTCTCTCTCTCTGGTTGTCTGGTACAGATGTGTATATATAGTTTTTATGATCTACATTTTGCTTCTGTTGCTTTTAGTAGGTTTCCATTGTTGAATTTTCACTTATCTATATGCATGTGCTTCTTGTGTTACCTTTTTAAATTTATTTGCATAACTTGTTTCAAGCTCCTTTTACTCAATGCCCCCATAAAAATGTCCTCTAAGATTCTTTTTTTTTTTTTTTAAGATTAAGATACGATGAACTTAACTGCAGGATGGGTACTGAAATTCGGATATTGTTAGGAGGGCCCTTGTTCTGCAGCGGAGTGCCGTGTAAGTAAGCTAGTGATGGCGACGACGACATGAAGGGAGACACATGCACAAAACAATGAATAAAGAATTGTTTACTCCAGCACAGTGTTCGTACACATAGCTCTGGTGTTCTCACACAACAAAGTGCGCAAGTCATTTTCAAAGGTATAAAAACAAAATGACAAGATGTAACAGAACAAGCGTCCCCAACAACACTTACAGAGACTGGCTAGTATTATGGCAAGAGTGAAAGCTGTGCACGGCAGACACAGCTGTAGTGAGCATTAGAAAATAAGTGTGCACCTTTTGGGAGTGAGGGAATGGGGGCAAAAGAGAACAAAGCCACTAAACAAAAAAGCCGCGTGTTACTCTGTCCCAGCAGTCCCTTCCAGCTCTGACAAAGATGCGAGGTGTAATGGGGCAGCGGAGGTGTGTTCTGCCGCATCGGAACTTAGTACCACCGCCAAACCACTTATTATGGTACTCTTATAATATATTTTGCTGTATGTTTTCTAAAAATCATAAAGAATCACTATTATAAGCCCTAGCCCCAGTATGTTATTTATTTCAGGAACTCAAGTGCTGAAATGCAGATGCCATCAAGGAACATCGCCATGTGGTCCCCATCAATTGCATCACTAGTACATCATGTTTGCGTGATGTGTTTCCTCCTGTCAGTGGTGCAACCTTCTCATTTATAACATTGTAATGCAATTAGAAATATAATCATTGCTTTGTATTTCATTTGTCAGTGTCGGCCATGGCAGCCGAATTTCAGTGGGGGCGAAATGCAAAAACACCTGTGTGCTTAGATTTAGGTGCCCGTTAAAAGAACCCCAGGTGGTCAAAATATTCAGAGTCCCCCACTATGGCGTCCCTCACAATCAGATTGTGGTTCCGGCACGTAAAATCCCATAATTTCTTTTTTTTTATGTGTGTGCATGTATGTGTGTGTGTGTGTGTGCATGGGAAGGGACTTTATAAGATGACACTGCAAAGGTGATAGGCAGACGACAAGAAAGAATAAATGCATTCCAGCAGGTATTTCATTATATATTCATGTTTCTTATTGGCTGACGTTACCCGTAGCTTTCACAGTGCTGAAGAGAACTACTGAGACAAAGTATAGTTGCTAATGGTAGCAACTTGACCCATATGTACAGAGTTAAGTTTGAGGCTAAGATGTGCCCACAGAATATGACAGACAGTGTTCGAGGTAAACTCCATCAGCATTAACTAACAGATAAGCTGAACACATTGAGAACTTTGGTTTAGTTACACAGATTAAGAGCATTTGTGTGAATCTGAAAAGTGCACAAACTAAAAACAGGTTTCCAAAGTCCTTCATTGTTATCTTAATGGAGTCTACTGTAGTTGCAACAAAAGCAAAACTGGCTTGAAGAAAATCGGCCCTTTTCGTACATAAACTTTATGACATGTGCAACAAAAATGTGAAACCACACACTTACAATCACAGTGCTCACACTGAAAGGGACTAGTATATTAGAATGCTCAAGAGAAGTAGTGTGTGTTAAGAAAACCAAGCAACTGCTTGCTCTCATTGAAGATATACAACTATATATACGTATAATACAAAAACATAAGGATTTACGATGTCATTACAGCTATGCATCATTATGGCAACAGTGATGTGCAGTTACACTCGCAATATCTTCATAAAAAGCATGTGCAACATTATTGGCACCATTTTCTATATCTTTCAAGTTTCAAGCATAACAAATTGGAGGGCATATATTAGATTGAGCTTTGGTTCTTATAGAAATTAAAAATAACAATAATACATGAGGATATGGACACACATGGGCACTATATCAGTACCATAGCAAGTTTCTAAAAGGAAAGTGTTTTTCTTGAAAATTAAAACACAATACCCCCACATAAAATATAAAAACTGCCAATATTTAAACTTACACATTGTGAAAGCACTGTGGCATTATACCTGCAGCAGATCAAGAACATATGAAGGCTTGTTTTATTCCATAAATATCTCTTAACTTCAATTGTAAGTTAACCTAACGTCTAAAGTTTCACAGTAATAGCCTCCAAAACCTTGCAAATGTCACACTAGGAGATTGCAAAAGTGCAGGGTAAGAAATCTCCTGCAGGCACACCACACCTTTTCATCTAAAAAAAGGAAATCCCGACAGTTCTGGTACTACATGAGAGAAACACTTGTCCTAAATAACTACAGCTTTACAAAACCTCTCATCGCCAAGGTATGAATACAATACGTTGCCTTCCTCAGGTCTCTGTGCTTGCACACATCATCAATTTTCACACTCTCCTGCCACACACACGGTTCTTCTAAAGAAACTGCTCTTTCGAGACATATAAAATCATCCTTCTTAAAGGGACACCAAAGGCAAACATCGAATCAATCTAGACTGACACACTACCCTTCTAGAAAACCCACAATGTTTACTTTACAACAAGAGACAACCTAGTAGAAAAGAAAATTTGCACTGAAGGCGCCAGAGAACTCTTTCGGAATTCTAAATCTTGGCTAGAAATAGAGTCTCTTAGGTAGCTGTGCCTGCAATCTCAGAGGTCATGCTCCACCAGGCATACATTTTCCCGCTAAATTTACTAGAGGGAAACCTGGCACTGCAGTCACTTAACTGCCATGGCTGTGATAGCCAGTGCATACATTTTTCTACAACTTGGCATGGAATCACCAAGAAAGCAAATTACACCTCTTCTTATTGTTTTCTGTGGTTTAACTATGTCATGTTCCATGACAGTCACTCGACATTGCTTTGGAGAAGCTGAATATCAAGCTAGACAACTTCCTTAAGTAAGTCTTCATAAATAAGTCTCAACACATCTGAGTATGTGTGTCAAGTAATTTGCATGGTTTTCGGACAGTGCAACACATCATGGGTGAACATTTTAGCTATGTTACAACATATTGAAAGTAATGTGATGGTAAAAATTAAGACGGTAAATCAGGTTGATTATTGCCATACAGCGGATTTGAGATGTTAACATTAGGTTAAAGCAACAAACCAAAATAATGAAGTTGAATAAATCATTTTAGTCTCCTAGCACTTAAAAAACACAGCGATAGCATAAAAGACATAGACAAAGCACTCTGCCAAAGCGTTTTGCCTACAACTTTTATACTATCCCCGTATTTTTTGTGTGCTAAAAGGCTAAATGAAATTCCAACATGCCCATACTTACATTATTTTTAGTAAACTCATACACTACCCATCATTCTCAAGCTGAATGAAACGGTGTACTAATGGTACGCATTGACACTTGAGCCAGATTTACCTCTAGTACTTTTAGTATGAAACTATATGCTGCCAATGCACTTTTGCCCGTTTCGGGTATGGCGCCTGCACACAGAGGGTGCCACATTTTGGTAAAAGGTGCCAACAGAGTGGCGAGAAGCATATCAGCAGCACCAGTGAGTTGTTCTGTAGGAAAATCTGATAAAATTGGCCAAAGTGTACTCCTTTGCTGTCAAAATGCATTGTAACAAAGCTTTTAAAAATTTTCTGTGGTTGAAAAAAATTTGCCAATTACAAAGGGGAGCGTTACGTAGCAGAAGCTGGTATACAATATTTCCCCAACAGCGGCAACAATTCTGTCCAGTGCTTACGTCAATCTTCTTGCTTTCAAGTCTGTCTTCGGTGAAAGCGATATTCTGTGGTGGTATCCTGGAGCAGTCACTTTCGGGGACATGATCACTTTACGGTGATTTCACATTACTCGGCACTGAAACCAGGTGTACCACAAATGGTGCCACTTCTGGTAATGTGCCAAGTTCTCACACTGCGCGAGGATGGCGAGCTTGGCGTGGCGCCAGAAATGCTGTCTCTCACACACACTGAAGGTTCTCGTGTCTCGCGAAGTTGCTCATATGGTCTGAAAGTGATAGCTCGAGAATACAACCCCGGATACCTCGATGCATCAATAACTTTAGCTTGACATAATATTTACACATCATTATCCCTTCAACAAGTGCACCCCCCGCGCACCTCAGCCATCTCTTGTAAAAACAACACTCCACCACAGAATAATAGTAATAATAAAAATAATGATATATACTAATAATAATAAAAGAAAGTAAAACAGAAAAGTCAAGTCACAGGTTTCGAGTCAATGCAGGTAACTGTGCAGTGTTAACAACCACAAATATTGCACCATGACTGTTGTTACAGGTCTCTGAGAATTGAACGCACTCGTTCTAGTGAACCACAACACCCAAACGCCTGAGGCGACAGCACTATAAGCAACGTCGACGCTAATAGTCCAGCCCCAATAATTCCTTAAGGCTCATTCACACCAGCAACTGACAGTGGTCGGGCAACCAAGCTGACTGCAAAGTGACCAGTTGCAAATGGTCACTTTTGTCAAAAAGTGACCATTTTGGGCCAGTCACTTACTGCTCTATTTTTCAGTCACGCGACCACAGTCGCAGAATCCTTGAGCCAATCAGATGCGCAGGAACAGTACGTCTCTAAACGCTGATAGTACTTATTTTAGTTGACGATGCAATTGTGAAAAGATGGCAGCTGGTCGTCCATACTTGGTGGAGTGAGCATTGATCGCCTTCAGTCGCTTTCTGGTTGACAGTCACAAATGGTTGCACGACTTCCTCAAGTCACCAGTGTGAATGAGCCCTTATGCTTTCAACACCCATCCCACATCTTTATTATGGGATTGATAAGGGTTGTTCATCAATTCGGCATAACTTCCTTGAACATAGCATGGCAAACATGCTGCTCGGACTGCACATTCAACAGCTCAGTAGGTACAGTGCCCAATAAAGGGTGGGTTTGCTTCATGGCATCTCACCCCTGTATCATGCATCTTGTGACTTTGTGCAAGAGTGCTAAAACGGTAATGGATCACATACAGCTGGTGTACAATCAGTGATGATAAAATTGGAGAGATGAGAGGACTTGGGTGCTTCTAGGCATGCGTTACTGGCATGCCACCGAAACCTAGAGCTGGCAGGATGCGGTCCAGTCAGTGAGGAGAAGGCCCACTAGGACTGGACATTGCCAAAGGTCCCTGGTGGTGGGCGGTATTGTTTGGGCAGCGCCATCATCTGCAGGCTGTTAAAGGCGTACTTGCGCACGCCAACATTCTTGAAGGTGTTGTGCCGTCTCGTGCCCTCACTGCACGGAAAGTGCACGATTCAGATGGGCAGATGAAGCGATAGTTCCAAGATTACTGTCATTGTACTGTTGCTTAACCCCAATGCATGCGTGGCCCTTTTCCACAGCCTGCCACATCCACCTGGCTAAATAAAGCCTTCTGCCATGGGCATTCACATGACAGCTTTGGTACTCGCATGCTGCTATTCACTTTGAGCAGCAATGACTCGAACCAAAGTTGAAGAGAAGATAATAGATCTGCGTACTGCTTGTCTATGTGACTAAATGAGCCACCTTTTGTTGGTCTCCCGGCCACACAGCATGTGGAAAGTTGTAAAAAATAGCTTCAACATCAATCTGAAGTGCGCCAGAATAATGCTGCCACCTTCCAACTTTCCCGATACACCTTCTACCGCTGATGGCATATCACCCAGATTTGCCCACAAGCAGATGTACCTTCATACCTATGCTTTTGTAACAAAGCATTCATGAATCCAATTCTAAAACACAAGTGGCAAAAACTCACCTTCGCATGCAGGCCACTGCTCTGGGCACTTCCTTAGAATCAAGACCAAAGTCTTGCAGCAGAATCTGCCCCTGTTCCAACGTCACGCACACGCCAGTTCGGTCCTTGGCACTTTTGCAGCTCGTGAAGCGTAGGCCTCGCATACGACGACATGCCTGTGTGGTTATAAGTCTGAAATGTTTCCAGCTACAACAGCACTTTGTGTAGTTAATACAGTCAGCCACAAATTTTACAGGACACGGTATTTGCAAAAAAATTGAATTCCTGCAAAGCCTGGGAACACAGCCTCAAATTCAAAGTTTCATTCTGAGCAGTTTTTGTAAACTACATAGTTATAAATTAAATTAGAATTGCCATGCCTTAAGAAAACAGAAATTCATTTGTTGTGGAAACTGTGTTTCATCAACTTCTGTTGCGGACTGTACGTCACCTGCCATGGCAGCAAGCTATGTACAGAAAAGCCCAAGCTACATACAAACTTGCAAACTTTGGGAGAATGGTAAACTTTGCAAGTTAATATTTTATAGTTAAAACACCACAAGCTAAACAAAGATGAAAGACAAATGCATGACAGGACTGAGTGCTCTCCGCCAAATGGCACTGAAAGGAGTGATGCAAGCCTCTGATTTAAGGCAGAGACTTACTTTTTTTCATCTGGCATTGCTGCAGACCAAATGCCTTTGCAGTCTGTTCTCGATCAAACAAGCAAGTGCTACGTCTAAGCATGATATTAAACAAGACCCACCACAACATCTGAGTAGAAGTTATCCAGCAATAAATTGATAAGAGCCTTTTACACAAGGCTCCCTTGTCAACACAAGGACATTAGTATGTATCACTGCTTAATGCTGGGCTACTTATGGCTGATACTTCTTGCAATGGAAAAGACAACCAAGCTACATGCAAACTTGTGAGCTTTAGTAGAGTGGTGAACGCTTTTTACTGTCCAGGGGTTTCTTCACATGGCTTTCCGTTGTTTCCATTGTAATATGCACAATATAGATGTTACCTAAAAGACTTTTCAAGAACCTTTTTTTGTTTCAGGCTTGTGAGCAGGTGCCCTTCTTAAGAAAGCAGTTATCACAGGGAAGACTAATCATGATAACTGAAGAATCATGTGTGTGTGTGTGTGTGTGTGTGTGTGTGTGTGTGTGCGTGTGCGTGTGCGTGTGTGTGTGTGTGTGTGTGTGTGTGTGTGTGTGTGTGAACTGCTTGACCAAGGTAATTTTTGCTTATCTACTCCTCGTACCAATATGCTTGTTTAATATTGTTTGTACAATATATAGCGCTGATTTGGCTTCATGCAGCACAATGCTGCAGGCACTTCCATTAATGTGATGGCCTTCTAAGCAAAACACAATCCTGCAGTCCACAATATTTTTTGTCTGTACAGAAGTTTATAACACATCAGATGTAGCCAATTTATGTTCGTGACCCAATACTATAGTAGTTATTGCTGCCAACAGTTGACAAGGCGTGATGTTACATTAGGTTTTTCCCATCTGGATATTAACTCGTACAGTAATGACACAAATTTGAATGGAACTTGCAAAAGCTTCTGAACACTACATAGACAAAGCCACTTTATTACCCGCCATGATTGTTTAGTAGCTATGGTATTGGGCTGCTAAGCACGAGGGCGCAGGATTGAATCCCGGCCACGGTGGCCGCATTTCGATGGGGATGAAATGTGAAAATACCTATGTACTAAAGATTTAAGTGCACATTAAAGAACCCCACGTGGTCCAAACTTCAGGAGCCCTCCACTATAACGTGCTTCATAATTAGATTGTATTTTGGCACGTAAAACCCCATAATCTTTCCTAATCCACTTTATTGACAATCAGCAGGGCTAACTGAAACAAAATAAAAAGAAGTTTATTTAACTGCCATCCACAACCACACTTGTAACCTTCTGGTGGATATATATCAATAAATTCAAAGCCTTAGATGAGTAATACCCGTGTCACACGGGCGTTTGGAAGGCCTTTCAACCGATAGTCAGTTGACTCAAAGGTCAAGTTCGAGCTGCTACAGGGGCGGTTTCGAAGGCCGCCGAGTCAATAGTCTATCGAGTCAATGGAGCACCTTACAACTATAACGAAATCTCGATGGCCTTTGAGAAACGGAAACGGAAACAGTGCGAACATGCCCTCTCGTTCACCGTGTGCTCGTACTATCGGTTAGATAGAACAAATCAAACCAAACTGCTCTAAAAATACTATATATGAGTGTTATTAATTATTCAATAAAGTATTTTTGCCACTTGATATGTGCGAACTGCACATACTCTCGACAACAGCGACATGCAGCAACGCAAACGTTGCCGCTGTTTCGCTACTCAACAACTTAAAAACTAAACATATATGTATGGCAATGTATAAACATTTCTTTAAATGTATAAACAAACATAAAAGAAATTATAGTGCTTTTAAGTGGTTTTAATGTTGCTTAACATTTTGTGACATGAAAACGAAAGTAAAGATCCGCAGTGCCACACAATTTTACGAGAAACGCTTGAACCACTCAACGGCCTTTCGAAAGTGCCGTGTAGCAGCGCAACAACTCCTTTGAGTCGATAGAGTTGTGGCATTTCGAAGGCCGTCAACTGGAAGGCCTTCCAAATGTGCCTGTGTGACACAGGTATAACAAACATATAAAGAGTGTAAACAAAATAAACAATAACAATAATAAAGAAAAATAGCTTAGTGAGCTGGACTTGCCATCTGTTAAGTTCAACAAAAAATGAGCCAGGTAAATCAATCTACGCCTCATACCTCCATTGCAAGATGAAGAATCTCAACATCTTTGCTCTTACGAGCGCGAACATGGGTTTGCAGTTGCTCTATCACGTCCATCAGAGGCACCTCCCGGGGCTGTATGCCTGCATATTGTGAATGAAAGAAATTGAGAGTGGCTGCAATGCACAAACACAAATTGAGAATTAACACAGGCAGTCGTCACAAAAGCATGCAAAATCATTCTCCCCACTTTTGAGGCATAAAGAAGAAGTGTGCAAGCACTTTGACCCATAATACAGGCAGGAATATTTTATGTCCGATTATACAGGCAAAGATGAGTTGAAGCAGGCAAACACCTCACAGTCTTTTTGGAAGGTGGCAACAGTAAGGAAAATGATTGCGAAAGATTTAAGGTATATATAGCATAGAAGTCAAAGAGCCAAGAACACACAGAATTTATCATAAAATGTAAAATATGGTGCAATCCATTTAAAATGACATGACATATAACAACATATTGCATATAATCATCAGCCTTTTCATTATTGCTAACCTTTGCATTCCCTTGATGCGCATGAGATAGAGCAATCAAATTCTTCTTTGGAAAAGTTTTCTGGGAAAATCTGGCAGTAGATAAAATTGTGAAATTCTGCTTATCAAATGATGCCGATATGGGCTGGAGTCACTTTAGATGATAAACTAACAGCAGTTTATGATTGGGTGCGAGGTTACGCACAGTCTCAGGAAAAAAACTGTTAACTGCATGTTACGTGTGTGGATGCCACACGGTATTAAATTTTGTCTGCTGCAGAACAAAAATCACAGGTTTTTCACGCTAGTTAATGCTAAGCATACAACTTCATTTATGTAGTTGCTTAAATATTAAAATTAGAGGTGGGCAAATATAAGCTTTCTTTGAATAAGAACAGAGTAACAGTAAGTATAAAATACTGAATATTCAAATGCATATGCATATATTTGCTGCAGAAATATTTATTTTGGCATAATAAGGTATCATGCCTGCATCAACTAGTGCAACAAAGACATAACCACAGGAAAAAATGATCACTTTTATACACAAGCTCACTAACTGTAATTTAAAAAAAAAACTGCATGGATAACCTTTAAATAACTTTGGAGCCTGGGTGCAAACAAACAAGCTTTCCAAGAAAGAATCGCTGATGTATGATTACCATACCAAAAATGCTAAATAAGTGGTTGCCAAAGAAAACATCCCTAGTAGTGAAAAAAGAAAAAAAAAGCTGCTGAAGGAATTATGTGCCATAGAGAGCAAAAGCGTTCATTACAAGAAAAACATCACAGGTTGTGTCATAAAAGATAAAACTGCTACATGGCTAGACTGCCAGACATTGTAAATGACAGACTACAAACAAAAGTCAGATTGTCATGTAGGCTTCTGTTGCAAAACTGAAAATAGAGTCTGCATTACCAAGTTTGTTTCTCCATTGCTTCAAAACATTTTTGTTGTCTCATTTAAATTAAATTATGGGGTCTTACATGCCAAAACCACTTTCTGATAACACAGCACGTCACAGTGGGGGACTCTGGAAATTTCGACCAACTGGGGTTCTTTAATGTGCACCTAAATCTAAGTACTACACAGGTGTTTTCACATTTTGCCCCTATCGAAGTGTGGCCGCCATTGTTGTCTCATTTCTGATAATTTGTAACACTTTGTTTAGCAGATGGAGAATAGTAACTAGATTTTAACAGTCAGTTGTTGTGAAATAGCTGGTTAGCTCTGAATGTTTGAAAATACCGAACACTAGTTCCTTTTCAAGTATGAATACAAATAGTGTGTGGTATTCAATCTGTATACAGTTGAACCCACTTATAACAATATTCACATGTCACGAAAATTCCATCGTTATAACCAATAATTGTTATAACCGGGTTGCACAAAAAATCAAAATAGGAGGATAGTAGAGCTGATGTGAGAAAACTATAATAGCAGGGAGGTCAGTGCCCCTCCCCAGCACCTTCCTCCATCTAGCTGCTGATTATGCTCACTCATTTAACTGCTTCCTGGGAGCTTTGATCACGTGTAACAAGCCACGGCTGTCGGTGTTAAAGAATGCCAAAGCTATAATAACTGCAAAGAGGGGTCACGGGTGGCACCCGTGACCTAACCTAATCTAACCTTTTAAAAATTGCAAGAATGCTGCCGCAGCAGCCTGTCAGCTTGAGAAATCCAGAAGAAACGCTGAGGTGAGATCGCCACAAGCATCTCGCCACGCACTTCTCACTGGCTTGCATGAGAAAACCCTATGTCCGTCAGCCCTGCATGCTTTACGCGAAGCTTGCCTACATCCTCCAGGGCATCCAGGTGCTCCACGTACTGCAGCGGAAGGTTCCTCGTGAACATGAAGCCCCGGAGGGACTGAATCATCTGCCAGGAGCCTGCCCTACTGCATCATCGCTGCCGTCGTCACCGTCGCTATCTGATGCAAGCACGTTCGCGATGATCGCCTCATCGGTTAGAAGCACTTAGTTCCCAAATTTCTTTTCACTGGCAACGTCGTGCTTTGCCGATGATTAGCGGGTGCATCAGCCATCTTCTGTTTCGGCAGCGAGTCAAACCAACTGTTAGTCTAACGAGGCTGAGAAACTGCGTGGCCAGGAACGATTTCGATGCAACCAACAAAGACGAATGCAAGCAATTAGGCTGTTTGTAGAACTGCGCTGAATGAGGAGCCAGCAAGCAACATGCAAGCAACCTGCGAGAAGCACAGTAGATGCAGTTAATTCGTGTTTCGAAGGGTGGGGCAGCTTAGAGCTATGAGTGCAGCCCCATAGAGAAAGAAATTCTATGGCATCCAATTCGTGTTCAGAGGGGTGGAAGGGCAACGGGAGAGAGGCGCGCAGAGATGGCTGGAAAACTAGCGCGCGGCGGCCCATCTTGCAGCGGCTTGAATTTCTCGTTTTCTTTTCAAGGACTTTGTATTTCACTACCTTTCATCTCGGACACCCAGCAGCCAGATTTTATCGTTATAACTGATAATGTGGCATTAGGGCATTTATTAAGCGGGTTATTTTGTCATGGAACACATACAAAAGTTGATGGTGCAGCAGCTTCTCACTGTTATAACCAATATTTTGTTAAAATCGGGATCGTTATAAGTGGATTCGACTGTATACGCCTACCCCTAGTTAAAATTACAAGTTCTGTTTTATAAATTTTAATTTCTGCTATGTGGCGGCTTCAACATCAGTCCTTAGGTCCACGCTGGTCGGATAGGGAGATGAACAGACAAAGAAAATTGTGCAAATCTTGCACCCTTTTGGCATTATACCAAGTGTTATTTATGCTTAGTCAGACTATAGTACTAAAAATAACCATTTCATAAAGACTGGACTATAGTGCTGTGTAAATATACTACTGTTGTAAGGGGACTGCAGTGAACTGTCGTATTCCTCTGCAATTTTGTTGGCTGGCATTTAAGCTGTACAGTATTTACTGCAGTACTTAATACAAATACCTTAAAAACTACAGCTGCAATCAAAGTCTGCTATTATCGGCACGTGTAAACTCGTCGACAACTGTCTGTGGCAATGAAGAGAAAATGAAGAAGAAAGAGCGCTCCTGAAAACTGTCTTCTATCCTCATACATTTACGCTTAAGATGGAGAATAGAAAGCATTAACATCTTATATACAACAGAAAAAGAAAAACGAGAAAACTTACCACTGAGTTTTAAATTTGACTTATTTTTCTGCTGTTATCATCCCCATTTGGGCAAATGCAAAATCGTCACACGTGGAAGCTATACTGATTTAGTATCTATTCCAAAAAACCAAACGCATTGTCATATGCTGCCAGAATACATGGCACAGTAGAACACATACAGAAGCTCTGCCCATGTAGCTCTCTCTTTATTGCCACCAAAAGTTGTTCTCGAGTACAACAGCACAAGTAAGACCTTTCTCATTTACAACTTGTTAGTAAAACTGAAGTAAAACTTATTTTCCAAGGCTTCTGCAGAAAGTCAAAGCATTAAGGACAAGCACGCCTTTAGTTAGCAATTTAGACAAAGCAGTTCCTGTAAAAAGTGATTTAAAGTAACTTGGTTATTTCAAACCTGTGATTCTAAATAAAGCAACAGGCTCGCAGACATGTAGTAGCCAAACATGGGTGCATCTTGTGACCCAAAATGCTGTCAGGGTCATTTCTTCCAGGCCAAGTTGTGACTGCACTTTGCAACCCTTCGTAAAACCAAAAATTATTGTTTGAGAAACATGCCCAAGTGACCCTTTGTGTGCAACTTGATGCATTGGCAAGTGGCGGAAGCTACTTGAAATAACTTTCACTTACAAATGGCTACCATGCTTGCATGAAATAACGTAAATTTTTATGTGTGGCAGCTCACACAACAACATATCGAATTTTTTTAAGTAAAGCTTTCTTTGGCTCTTCGCCCCCACATTGGATGAGAAGCTATCAGGTTGACTAGCCTGGGATGGTCTCGGGGACATCATAATCACGGGTTTGGACGGGCGAGCAGATTCTGATACTAGTGCACAATCTGTGCTCTCGCAAGAGTCTTAACGTGGTTGGTAATGCAGGTCATTACTGGAGTCAGCGTCCATACACCTCTTAGCCTTAACCAACAGAGTTAACCAAAAAGACTGTCCCCAGAAGAATATCTCAGCATGTCTGCCAGGAAGCTATTGCTTCACTTTGACAGTCATCTTCCAATGGTCCCTGCCACATTTTCTTTTTTTTCCCTTCATCTCGAACTTCACACTAAAGGTGCAGCTCAAACAAACATTACTAGAAAACTGAGCTTAACATGATACTTTTTAGAAAAAAAAAAAACAAAAAGAAAAGGAAACAGTGAGAGATGAAAGGAAAGACGAGTGCTACACTTACAACTGTTTATTCCAAAAACAAAGCATCCTATGTAAACACAAGTATACACATGCGCAACTGCATAAAACACGCAAAGGACACCAGTCAGCCGAAGGCCTTGTTATCACTTCTTAAATGCTTAGCAATCTTGATTCCGAATCATAAAGCATAACAGTAGTTTGACTCACGCAGCCTAGACCAGTAGTTTGGATATGGTAGGCCTCTAATAGCTCACATGCAGCTTTGTTTTTGCTTGCGCCTAGGATTCTGACATTAAAGAACAGTGCCTCACAGTTGGGACAAGACCTACAATGCACAGACAAGTGCGCAGTCGTATCCTTCTTTAAAATATTTTGTGCTCTCTCATTCGGTCATTGACGCGGCGCCATTTAAAGTGCACAAATATGTGATTTGAGTGCCCATGCCATCAATAAGCAGAAAACAAATCTCATTTTGTATTTGCTAAATAATATTCCTTATAACCTCAAATAGCCTCCTTTTCCACTCAATGTTTCTTAAAACAAAAGTGTGGGGAAAGGTGAGGTAAGGATCTCCATATTTTTATAGAGGACTGAGATGTGCAATTGAACATCTTTGTGTCACAGTTATCATAGCCTTTTTTTGCACTAGCATTTATTTTTCAACGAACATGACTACAAATTTGTTTGTGCCACTTTCCCTGCATACTTTTACAAGGAATATAAAACAAACAAAGCCTTTCTCCAAATGAGATCTTGTTATATCATTGTTAAACTGCAATAACTTTTTTTTAATTTTCTGATCTGACAAAAGCCCCTCTCCACATTATATTCATGCAAACGTGGTAGCTCTAGGAAGTGCTTCGACACTGGAAATGGTTGGGAATGACCAAAGTGCGAATCGAAAGATTTCCTTATTGTGCACTGTTTGCGGTGTATCTCTCTTCTGATGTGTGTGCACGTTAATGATAGAAAAAAATTTTAAAAAAACACTTCACCTCATCATATGTGAAACCCAGGTCTCCTGTGCTGATTCGCATGTCACGTGCAAGTGCATGTGCGCAGAAATTCCCAGATTCAAAAAGCAAGCATAACAAAAGAAAGGCACGTACGTCCCACCCACAAATTCTTACTGCGGGCTCTGCGTTCTTCTGTGATGGCCCAAGCAACAGCCGCCACTGAAGTCGAGTTTGAAGGCTTTCATTCAGTTTCCGACCAAGCATGATAAGCAGCCTTATAGTATGACGTCGCCATACGACATAATTAATAATTGAGCAGAATCAACGAGACACAGGGGTTTGACCTTTAGTAGCTATCGTAAGAGGCAAACAAGCAACAAAACCGAGGAGAGCATAAAGAAAACTAAAGGAGCACTCACACATACTTTTGAAGTTGGAAATACTCCAGCAAACACATGCACATAAAAAGATTACACTTAAAGGGAAGCTGAAAGGTTTTCCAGAAGAAATGAGTGAACATCTGTAAATAATGGTTTTAAACCCTCCGAATTCGAATATCGTATCGAAATTGAGCGAAAGAAAGCGCAAATATATTTTATTTCGACGAAAAGTGCAGCAGCGGACACGCCCAGCTCGCGCGTCTCGTTTCCGCCTGTGATTGGTCGATGCGCTTCGTGACGTCAACTCTGCCGCTGCCGACCGCTGCCGCTACACATGAAGCGCGGTGCCACGTAGTTTGGTGCTGTTTTTCTGAGACGGTAATGGCAAATTTAGAGAGACTGCGTTTTTCTGAGGAGTTCGGCGTTACTCCCTACATGTACGAGCCGATTGCGAAGAGCCGGCCTCTCGAAGAAGCAAACGATGCTGGTGCGAGCAGTGCTTTCGACGCGAACGAAAGCAAAGTCTTGGGATCTCCTAGTGTTGGAAATGCTCTTTGGTGAGTATGTTTTTTGCAAAGCGATCTAGTGATCTCGCCGATCTTTCGCCGATCTAGTGAGCTCGTTTCCGGTCAAACAACTGTAGTGTTGTGTTCCTGCATGCCTCCTCGTGGAACGTAAGCGGGGATGCGATCGTCGGCATTTGTGCGCTGTCCAAAGCTGTCGGCAATCTACAAAGAAGGTTTAAACGCGTGAAAAGCTTCCCGGTTCATGCAGTACGTGTAGTGACCTTCATCTGTTGACTACCACTCACGTTGACTACCACTCACGTTAATTACCACTCACGTTGATTACCACGCACGTTGACTACCACTCTACATACACACAGACGCACCAACAAAGGAATGCAGGGTTGATCGAAGCAGATTACGATGCCACGCACGCAGAAACAAGCGCGGTCAGGCACGGTCGCGGACGCTGCGAAGGAACGAAGCAGAGTTGACGTCACAACACCGCGGTTTCCGGTCTCCGCTCCGCTCGCTCACTCAAAGGGGGGCGGAGCTACAGCGCAATTTCAACCGGCGATTACGTCGCTCCTAATTGAAAAAAAACCCCCAAAATTTTACCTACATGGTTTATAAGGTTCCCGCATCCATATATGAGCGTCTCATTGAATTCGACAGACTCTTCAGCTTCCCTTTAAAGGGACATCAAAGGCAACTATTAAGTCGACGGGGACTGTTTAAATACCATTCCAGAAACCTCGCAACACTTGTTTCGTGCCAAGAAAGGATATAGTTTACGAGAAAATTGCATATGAAGGGTCCGAATACTTTCGAAATTCAAATACCCCACCACCCAAAAGGGGTAGTGGTGACGTTGCATGCGCCATCACCACCCTTTGCAGCCGTCAGTGAGTAAAATGCCGTTCGACAGACGGCGGCACCAAGCCAAGACAAAGTGGTAGATTCGTCACAGCAACTGCTTTTTGGTCAAGTAGCGCAGGCCGTTTGGGCATCCCGCGACATCACATGGAAGTTGAATTCTCTGCTACTTGCAGTTTGTGCGATTTTCGTGAGCCAGCAAAAACAGCGCAGCATTACGCTATAATGTAACTACTGAAACGCAAAAGCGTGGGCAGCACGGAGTCAAGCAAAAACGAAGCCTTTCGACCGCCCACGTCTTTGTCAAGGGTAATTTCAATTACCTAGTTCTTTTTTGTAAAAATGGAATAGAACTGGACAAGTAGCACTTTATTTCGTCTTATAATACAATACAATGCTGTTTTTTGCAACGAGTGGTTCAGTACTAGTGACAAAATTTAACTGAGGAGTGCTTTCATCATCGGGCAAGTACTTGAATGTTCCGGGGGAGTCTCTAATCATGTCCTGCATTTACCTCAGTTTCTCGATTATTAAGGCTCTGCTCGCGATAATATTGACACCTTAGAGATTCTGATGCACTAATCTATCACTTTAGCTTGACTTAATATTTGCCTTTAGTGTCCCTTTAACAAGTACAAAGGTTTGCAAATACCACTTCTTTAATACTTTAATTACTTTCATTATATAAGATATAAGATACTTTAATTTGGCACTAAAGTTAATCTTGAAATGCCAGACTTGGTGTCACTGATTTTATCATAAAGTCGTGACGAAGCACAAATTTTTCTGACATCACGTAGCAATAAGGCTAGGTACGATGATGTTGCTGATAAAAAAGAAAGAAACTTTAGCAAGAACACTGTGAGTGTTTCTTCAGCCGCTGCAGTCATCACAGAAATGGACCGAGCCAGTTTACCACAACATAACGATGCATCCACCTCCTGTGTACCAATACCAAAACTGGTTCATAGAACTAAGTGCTACAGTAAATTATTCAGGGTGATTTGATGCTTGCCAGTATTTTTCATTGGGGTTTAGAAGGCTTGGACTTCTGTTTAATGCAAGCAAGTTACAAGATAAAAATGGCATGTCTGTACTCTGTGAACTGTTTTCTAAATTCAAATGTGGAATTAACCCTTTCCGTGTCACACTGTTATCCCTAATTCTGACCAAAAATCGCCGAATTTTTTTACAGAGGAATTCTTTATGGCAAGAAAAAAAATGCAAGCAATATTTTATGCATCTATATATAAAAAATCTCTGCAATTTAATGCAAAATAAAGCTTAATGGCGCTATACAAGAAAATGAAAATTGAAGAGTATTGCAGAAGTGAAAGAAAACTGTAGTATATCGTCCATGAGCTGAAATTTTTTACCAGAAACATGGACAAACCCTGCTTGTCCGTGGCATGGAGAGGGTTAAATAAGTGAGGGTTAAGATTTGCAATAAGGTTTATATTAATAAAGAAAAGGGAAATGAGAGTGGGAAAAAAAGACAACTGATGGCCTATGGGAGCCAAAAATACCATAAATTAATAATTGATGCATAAAATAATATGTATGCATAAAGCCATGTTGCCAATACTGTAAGCTTGCCACAACCATAACGTATTTTGCAGATACTACCTACACCAACGTTCAAGAAAATTAACTGTGCAGAGTAAGCCTGTGAGTTATGTACGAGTATTTGCTTTTAGGTGCGACTTCACAGCAATACAAACATCACTGGTGCTAAGCCACGGTAGGCTACAAAATGCAGCAGCACTCAAAATAATGGAACTGGTCATGCGACTTTTTCTGCATTTTTGCTTTACGTGGACACCTATATTTGGTTGCTTTTATAAAGAATTGGCAGTTGTCGCACATGGTCACTCACATAGGTTACACACACAAGTTTTCTGATTACATTTCAGAGGACTACAGGTTGGTTTGTATATTATAAGAATGCGTGGCTTGCACAAGCAAAAATACAGCTATTACTGCACAGGATTATATAGTAGCCAATCTTATGTGATAGCTGTACCACTAGCTTTGAACAATAACATTAAGAAAGGGATATCAACTAGCTTTTATTTTGCATGCAAGACACAGCCTTAAGGGGACCCTGAAACACTTTTCTAGCTAACTATATAATGACATCCCTATTAAATCCAATTACCATTAAAATGTTTTGTATACTTCAAGCACAAGTGAAGTTATACTTGGTTATCAGACCAATCAGCAGCTTTCTGTCTCCCTTCATTTCTACTAGCGCAATGGAAGTTACTGAGGAGAGAAAACGGCAAGGGGGCACAAAAGATTGATGCCCCACTGGCCTCAGCCATAGTTTAAACACGGGGCGGCTTGTGGCGGCCACGGTATCTACACTATGTGTTTCATATCGGAGGCCACATGCAGCAAACGCAGCAACGCAAAACTGTGCAAAGATGAAATGGCCTTTCTGCCTTTTTGAGATTGCAGCCATACAAATTTTTCCTTTGTTCAACTCAAATGAACAACTGCATCACTGAGAATGTTCTCGCAATCACAAAATCAGCCAATAGCTGTTGTGGGCTCCACTGCTTGCGATGACGCTGCATCACAACAATGGTGGAGGCGAGAGAAAGCAATTTTTCAGTGCTTCTGATACAAGATTGTAAGTTCCCTGCAGCATGCACTGCAGTAATATTTGGCTCACATGTTTACAGGTTTACAGGAGCCTTGTTAACACATCGGCAATGCTTTCTTACTGTGTTCAAAAAGTGTTTCAGGGCCCCTTTAAACTTGAAAAGTGAACGGAGACATCTTATTAACAAGGTGGCAAGACCAACTTAGCCTTACAAAGCTATAGACAAAGACATATACAGTAGAACCTTGTTCATACGTTTTGCAAAAAAAAACGCGAGAAAAAGACGTATTAAAGGGAAAACGTACGATCCGAAGTAACTAAACAAATTTGACAGACTCAACTATTGTTGACATCTACATAATGTGAAGTGTCGTGCGGATCGTTGCGGCACGAGACGACCACACGCATTGAGCTGGTGGTGCTCCGGCGGCCCGAGACGCGTTTTGTTGTTTTCCTATTGTGTGGTGTTTTAAGAGGGTGACGGGAAACCGAAACGAAATTGAGCTGGTGAGCGACGCCATATGCCACCGAAGCGAAACATGATGCCCGCATCGTGCCACCTGCAGCAGGGAAGAGCTGCGCGTTTGGATTATCGCCTGCATACTAAGAGCATGCAGTAAGCTACGAATGGCACTACGCACCACGTGCTGTAAGACAGATAGGTGAAGATACTTATCGCAATAGGTTTGGCGATAGATAGCAGTGAATGCGGCATGTGACGACCCGGGCGGAGATTTGCTGGTACTGGGATAAGAAACTGTGAGCGCCGTCATTTTCACGTGAGACGAGCAGCTATATGCTGTTCTCGATCGCTTACACCTTGCATCTTTCTTTGTTCACATGGGTTCTAGAGGCCAGAAATTGTATATGATCACAGTCTGCAGCAGGGAACAGTGACGCGTTTTGGTTATCACCTATTAAAAGCGTGCGCTATGCTTCCGATGGCACCACGCGCTGTGAAACAGATAGGTGAAGATGCTTATTGCAATAGGATTGGTTGTAACAGCTGTGAATGCCGCATGCGATGACCCTGGGGAAGATCTGCTGGTACCGAAATGAGAAAAAGAGTGCGCGCCAGTGTTTTCACGTGAGACGGACAGGTGAGCATTGCAGTGAAGCTGCTGTGACAGGCAAGTATATACTGTTCCCGATCACGCATGCCTCACGCATTTTCTGGGGGTCTAGCGGCTGGGAAATGTATCATACGATCACAGTTTGGCGACGTATTGAACGTCAGTGCCGAAAAATCATGTCTTCCGGGAATGTATGAACCAGTAAAATAATAGCATAACTCTACTGGGTCATTTTTTGTGTTCTCGATTGCGAACAGTGGCGCCGGGAAAACGTATGTACAGGATCGTACCAACGAGGTTCTACTGTATTTCAGTCTCTATGGCAGTTTCGTTTTTCAAAGAAATAAGATGTCTCATTTTGAGAAGTATCTTTCCAAAAATACACTATCTGCCCTTTTTATCCACGTCCTAATATTTCATGCGAGAAATGGAGATGCAACATTTTTGCAGAATGTTCGAAAAATTCTTCGGATACTAACTGAAGAGCACTACAAATGCAAAATTGCAAAAATAAAAAAACACCTTGTAAGCAGGATATGCGCTTATTCTCTCTCAACCAGTCCCTCGTCCTTACTGCACTTGTATCACCTTGTAAGTACGCAAAAAATGTTTAGCCACAGAGAATGTTGCATAATAGCAAAACTGAATTAGCAGATTGATATATCAACATCTGATATGTGCACGCTTTGTTTTGCCAGGCCATTATAGTAGTATGCAACAAAGCAGGTCAAACAATGAAAGGGCAGTGAGGCAATCAATGTTACCTGCATTAGAAAACCACACATCATCACACCCTGCATTTAAGATCGCTATTTCAGAAGAGCAGAACACTCATTACATAACTAGTCATTGTAAAAATGTCTCTTAAGTTTAATGTAGCCAGACTGCAACACACATAAGTTGAATTACATTACTTAGAGAGCAGAGGCAATAAGACCATCTGATGTCTGGCAAGACTTATGTACAAATATATGTTAAGCGGCTGCGTAAATTTAATAACAAAAATCTCCTGTGTGACAGGAGACAAAGTACTATTATTGGTAGCTGGCCAAACGAACTTACTTCGAGCCCTCGGCGTATCATTTTTTGGAATGGGAAATTTCTGAAACTGCTTGTGGTACTCCTTGAGCGATGCTGCTCCGTCAAGATTGATGCGTTCTTGAAAGCTCTGGTCACCAACCCTGCATAATTTAATTTGATGCACAGCCAAGTTAGAAACTTGAGCAGCAGCAAGGAACACTGGAACCAACAGGGTTATGCTGAAGGAACTCCAACGAAGAAGATACAGTAAAATCTCGTTAATTGGACCCTCGTTAATTTGGAAAATCGGATAATTCAGACTCATCCACTTATCCAGGAAGGTGTATGCATTATTTAATGGCGTCACACTCTCGTTAATTTGGATGTATTTAGCTGCACACCAGTTAATGCAGACAACCCTCGGAGTGCGGCAAGCGTGGAGCACCGCAAATGTGCAAGTCATAGAAGAGCAATGAAGGCCAACACTGAAACTTCACGTGCCACGGCAGGGCCGTAACACACAGCCTAGCAAGTGGTAGAAACTGTTTTCAGTGGCACATGTTGCGATTTCACATCATCGATTTCCCCACTCATCTTGAGGTGCACGTGTCCAGATTCTCGCCTGACTGGGAACTGGCATGCTATAACAAATCAGCGCATGCGCTTCTCCCGCGTGCATTGGTATGGCCAGAGCTTGGCTGGATGCGTAAAGCTATAAAAGCGAATGTTGATACAGGTGCGCATCGGTTATCGTCCAAAACGTCATACCATTTTTGTGGCCTGCCTGTTGGATGGTGTCAGCACATTTTAGCTGCAACGTCAAACTGCCCTAGTGCCTCCTGGTTAGCACTAGCGTCCAAATGGAACGAAGCAAGGCGGTCCGCATCACCAGTCATCAGCAGAAAACAACATGATGCGCAAGTGATACCGCAGCCCGCATGCTAGCATCAAATCTGCCATCTACAGCATGATAAATGGACAATCTGTTGCCGACTAGCTAACTGGCAAAAAAAAAAAAATGGGAGGTACGCACAGTAGCAAAAAAAGCATGTCTCGGTTGAAGACGCAGGTCTTGCATCGCAGCCGCAATGCAAAAGAAGCCATGAGGCCTTCACTACTCCGATCGGTAATCAGTCGCGAGATGATGAGCATTGTAACTTCCACACTCCTTTTGTGCAAAATAAAAACAGTATTTGCCGGTTCATTCGGCAAATAAAGTGTTGATGTTGCAAGCATTTGTTTATTGTTGTTTTGGTAACCTCAATAATTCACCATTTGATTAATTTGGACATCTTCTTTTTTGTTTTTTTGGTCCTGTGAAATTTGAATTAACGAGGTTTTAGTATATATAACAAAGAACGTTCACTGTACAAAATACACGTGACAAATGTGAAAACATGAACATACTGACATGGGACACATCTTGCCAAGCTAAAATGAAGAGACATTGTGCTGTTCAACAGGAGAAAAAAGAAATGACAGATCATAGGAGACAGCGACACAACTCAACGTAGAGCAAGTTCATGCGTACAACACCACAACAAAAGTGCTAGCTGCCCTGTTGCCATGTGAGGCACTTTCATACACTGCACTCAAAGATGATCACATGATTAATGACGAAATATATGCTTGTAACCTTGTTCAGTCACAAGCACAGACATTTCTGCCACACTGAAAGCTACAGCGAACCTTGGCCCAAATTTTTTTTTCATCCCACTTAAAAATGCTGCACGTGACTAAGTACTGCGAGTTACAGTTTGCCTCTATGCATGACAACAGTAATTATGCTGTGATTTATGTAGAGTATAAGCAAACAGCACCAACAAAAGCAGAACGTAGTTTCAAGTTAAATTCAGCAAGCATTAGCACAGATTGGCAAGATTCTTTCTAGACTACTCCGCTACAGCAAAACTCTGAAGTTTTAGGAAGAATATGATAAGTAAAAGGCTTTAGTCCGACTTGTTCCATTTGACCTGTCAATAAATGTCCCTGCTCACTACACAATCACAATGTGCTATTAAGGCACTACAGCAGACTTCCAGATTTCTGTTAAGATAAATTATCTGTTAGAGTACACTGTTATGTTTCCAAGGAGATTAAGTGCCTTTTTATTGAGCTAAACATCTGATAAGAGACGTACACCTAAGGTCTCAAGCTGCCATATCAGTGATACACCTTCACTTTACACACAGTACCAGAAACACCTTGTTTGTGTTCTCATAGACAAGCTTAAACAACAGAAGACTGCAGTGTGCTCTGTAATTTAACAGAAATTACTTTCACATTTATGCTAGACTTACTTTTCAGCCAGTGTAGCTTGCTCATTAATGCCAACGTTGAAGAATACTGGGACGACACTGAACTGGAAGCGGCCCCTGTGCGGCACTTTGGCCATCACAGTCTCTGGTGTTGGGATCAGCACTGACAGGAAGACACTAAAGCACAAGATTAAATTGCTGTTGTAACACACACAGGTGGACAATAATGTCTGCATGCAATACAAACCAAGCATACTACCTTGTGCCCTTTAAAGGGACACTAAAGAGAAAAATGCTTTGTTCTTTATTGGTATACTACTCTTTTGCAATATCAAAACCACCACTCTTATTATGATAAGGCACTTGGTGGTAAGCCAGAAAAAGCGCAATAACAAAATACAGATGGCGACGCCTCCTTAACGTTTCCGCACGAACTTGCCATGGCGTCATGGATTTCTACAGCATATTCTAGGCCTAGTTAATTCTTCAGCCGTAAAAGTAGACTACATCATGTTCTAAAGCAGTTGAAGATTCAACATGGTGTGTTTCTGGAACTTTTGCTGAGCCAAAGCGGCCTAAACATGAAAAAAAAATACTGTGATGTACCAGCATTGGGGATTCCGTGCAAAACTGAAAAACTTACACTTTCCCCTTCATTTTCTCTTGTAATAATCAACCTATTATATTCTAAAATTAATGACAACAGAGTTTTCAATGAACAGTTTATCTATCTAAACAGGCATGACCAAAATTTCGAAATATAGCGCAACTGGACGGCACAACAGAAAGGAAGACGAACACAGGCGCATGTGCCTGTGTTTGTTCCTTTCTGTTGTGCCGTCCTGTTGCGCAATATTTCAAGATGGTTCTTATGTCAAAATACCAGCTAATCCAGCATTCAACTCTTTTAAACTATCTAAACAGATTTAGTGTTTTGCTTTAGTGTCCCTTTAAGTACACATAAAAGTACAGTTGGTAACTACAGCTGGACCCTGCAACATCTGGCAACAAAAACTGCTCCCTACAACTACAACCTGCAACTAAAACTGCACCATGCAACTACGTACAATTACAATTGCAATTACAGGCGCTTCCTCCCAAATGTGACTGGCCACTACAGCTCCTTACTCTTGGAATTATAATGGCTCCCTGCAACTACAACTGCGTCCTGAAATTACAGCAACTTGCAACTACAACTGCTCCCTGTAACTACAACTGACTTGCACCTATACCCATGAGGGGGTATTATGTCGATGTATATCAAGTGGACATGTCCATTTCGGTACAGCCGGTTTCCTTCTTGCTGGCCTAGCTCCAGACAATCAGTGTCGGCTGAGACGGACAGTCCACTAGGTGGACACTTACAGAATACCCCCCTGCTCTCTGCAACTACAACTAGCATCTAAAGCTGCTCCCTGCAACTACGACATGCAACTACTGTACAACTGTACTTTGCATTTCAACTTCTCAGTACTGTACATGTTCACTGACTGATGCATTATTTCTCCATAACTTTTAGCCAATAAGAAGGAATGTAAAATAAAGTGCAAACAAGACTCAATGTCATGGGCACTCCACTGCAACAGATCAAAACATGCAAAATAGAAGAACACACCGGCTTCCTTCAACGCGTGGCTTCGGGCTGCAGACATTGGTAGCTGGTTCAAGCCAAAAAGCAACACGTCGAAGGTCATCTATGGCTACAATCATGTCTTCAAGCATGGCTAGCTCATCTCCATGACAACTGAGGAGGCCGGTGAACTGGGCCAGCACTCCAAACGTGGTTAGGCAGTGCACAAATAGAGGATCTGCCTGTTGGCACCATAGTTTGGACATGAGGCCGGCCACTAGAGACGTTAGCTGAAACAGCCACAGAGAAAGGCAACAACTTAGACTGAGTTCATGCGCACTAGGTTGCTGCCTTACAAAAATTATTCGTACCCTCCGAGCTACATTCGAAGATGGGAGAATGTATTTTACATTTACATACTTCTGCTAACTAGAAACATTATTAAATTAAGTGTCACAGAAGTGAAGCAAATTCGTACTTCTCCGTGTAAGCTTTTCCCAAGAAAGAAAGCAAACATTGCTCCCTTTCAAAGGAGGTAGAAACTAGAAGGAACGTCACTAAGGCTCAATTAAGATTCAAGTAAGGTACGATTTGCTATTAGCTCATTAAATTCTATGGCCGCTTCTTGCGAGGTCTTTAGAGAACAGCCCATATTTGAAGTTGCCACTATGACACAGCTGTAATAAAGAAAACTCTGCATATGCGAGCCACGAACATCCGCAGTTCATTTTCCAAAAAACACAGCTAAAGATGATAGCAACCACAAATCTTATGACACACACATTAAGCTGAAAACTTGCTTGTCTGTTGACAAGTGGCCACACTGCATATAAGGGGAACATAAGCAGCCACAAGTGACAATGGATACCATATTTGCACAGATAGTATCATGCAAGTTTCTTTTGTGTCATTCCTAACCTAATGTGGAAATTCCACTATTAAGAAATGTGTTGCAAGTTAAATGTAAGATTTATTATAATGTATACACTTTGCTTGACCACCAAGTGTGTCAGAAATGAACAAAAGTCAACTCTAAACCATGTGCAATCACCTTTGTGTGGGTTTCACTGCAAAACCCCATTGCCAAGCGGAGCAGCACAGGTGTGTTTGAAGGGTAAGAGAGCTTGCTCATTACACTAGGTCAAGCACAGATAGCAAGCAGCGAGGAGCTACTAAATTTAAATTATGAATAAAATGTAGGAAATACTCAAAGGTATGCATATTGCAGGCATGTGCACACTTTATTTGGAATTTTTAAAAGCCCATGAATGTGGCTGTTGTATGCAGTCTCAAGCTACATTATAATTGTGATGTGTTTTCTATCCTTCTCTTCAACTTTTACTGGTGGCAGCAAATAACTAGAGAAAAGAAAGGTAAGGTCGAAGTTGCAACCGCATATAGTGACGAGGGAAAAGTGTAGAAAGAGTGGCAGAGGACGCACTGGACAACTTGCAGTATTTGTCGCTTGCAGTATTGTGCACAACAGGCCCACGCACAGCGGCTGTCGGTACTGTCTGGCGAGAACTACAGTATATAGCCTGGCACATTGTTAGTGTCCAGTGGTTTATGAGAAAGTGTTAAGGTTGCTAGTGCCACTCCGTCAGCCTAAGGATGCTTCTGCTGAGTCGAGCTGTTAGTCTGGATGAATGTTTCCTGACCAATGACGTTGAGTTCATCTTCCATCAGACAAAGAAGAATGATGATCTAACCCTTACTAATGGGCAACAGTTATAGGGCAGAAAAATGTCAGCTCAATATTGATGTCCAACACATACCACTACAGGCACGTTTTGGCCGATTCTTTGTCAGATAAGTCCCGCGCTGTTACAAGTAGATTTTGTCACAGCTGACGCAATGACACCTCCAAGTTTCTCTCAGAGCTCCAGTAATGTGTTCATGACCGCATTCAATATGTGCAACTATGGCAGTACAGAAATTACATACACCAGCAGCTTACAATATCTACAAGTAACACCGAGAGCTCTAAATTTCTCTCTGAAGACACTCACCGCATGGGAGAAGCAGATATCCCGTCTCTGGCGAACAGTATAGCTCAGAGATGCTGATGGTGGCGGTTCCTGGTAGAGCGGGAAAGAAAGAAAATGAGTCCGCTTTAGCAACCCACAGGGACTCTATGCCCACTTACCATAAATGTGACCATGGCAGCACATTAGGAGTGTGCAAATATTTGAAATTTCACATATAAATCTTACACTTTGTTTCAAACCAAAGCAAAATTCAATTCAACAATTAGATATTTGATACAATATATGGGGTTACTATGATTATTGGATGCTGTCTGCCCTTGAGAGAGTATGTGCTGGTCACTCGAAATACCTACGACAAGCCAACCAATAAATAGGGTGACTTGTAACATTTTGCTCAATTACTAGCAATCAAGCTTCACAAACCTGCAAATAGTGTTGGTGTATTCAAGGAAATTCGTCAGATAATTTTGACTGCATATTAAGAAAAGCTTAGCAGGGGGTTAGATTTGCGTTAAAAGGCATCAAGTTGTTGAACAAAGAAGTGGGTTTGAAAGTTTAAAGTTCTTAAAAACACACAGATCACTGTAATAGCCATCGCTGGCGACAACAGTCCTTTCAGCACAATTGCATGCCACATGGTTCAAATGCAAACGGTACCTTGAGTGAAAGCAATGCATAAGTGAATCGGGCCACTTTCTGGAGGCATGCCATAGATTGACGCAGCTTCCGCACACTCGGCGCCAGTTCGGCTTGCCAGGGTGACAAGTCACCTGGTGTGCTGCATGGGGTCAAGGGGTCAAGTAGCTCATCATCGTCTGCATGCTGATCATCATCTGCATGCGCCAGATGCTGCACCCTCCCCACCATGCACATGATGCTGGCCCGGATATTTAGGTGAGTCAGGTCCTGAAAGAGAGTGCACTCAAGCCTTGATATAACAAAACCTAATTTATAAAATATTAAATTTAACAAAGTGCTCACATTTCCATGAAACACATTCATAGAGCCTAATGTGTTAAAAATCTTGAAACAACAAATGAACTTGACTACGCGTCCAAATTACACAGTTCTAAGAAAAAAAAGAATGTTCAAAAAAATCTGTCACAACAAACCTGTTATGTTCAAAATGCCTGGACATCTGTTCACATATTGCAACAGTACCACATCAGATTGTGGTGGGCAGTTTTCATCTTGGAAAACTGTCCATTGCAGTGTTTCAAATTTGCAAGCGCAATGTCAGTATATGCAAGCCCAAATTCTTCAGTTAAACAAAGCCAATGCCGGAAAAAATTATAAAAAGTATTATAAATTTATTTCATGCCCTACAGCTCCGGTCATCTCTCTGCACCATTTGCCATGGGTGGAAACAGTGGCGCCCTCTTACAGCACAGATTTCAAAGATGTTTGGTTGTTATAGAAACCACATTCTTTCTCTTGCTCCCCGAATTCATTGTGTTTGTTTATGTTGTTAAAAAAAAGTTCATCATCATCATCCACAACTATCGAAATGATGCAGGTAACTTATTCCCTGTTTGCATTATATGCAAGTTTCCTCTTATTTTTCTTATTTTTTTTGTATAATGATTGTCTCTTATATTACACTTGCGGTTGTATAATACACAATTTTTTGACAATATGTAACATGCATTCATTTGCAGAATGACACTCACAAGAGGCTCAAACTCTTCCGAAAGGCCAGAAAAACGACTCTCTTCAGTTGAGTACATAGAGTCTGATTTATGCAGCTGAAGCATGGGGCGAACCTGAGCTCCACACACATTTCCATTAACCGACACTGCATCATTGGGTGCCTCATCTCCAGAGGACTCGTCAGATGGGGAACCTGTGAGAAAATGAATTTATAAGCACGAAATTACAGTATCATCACATCTTTGACATGTAAACATAAGAGATAATTTCTTACGCAAGAGAGATAACTTCTTTGAAAAAAGTTACGTATCTCAATATAGGAGCTATACCATGGCCCTTTTCGTAGAACTATCCATATCATTGTAGGTAGAGTATGCAGAGTACATTCAAACAGAGAGATGCAACCACACATTCATTTTACAGATTTGTTTTCACTGTGCAAATCATCTCTCAGACTAATCGGTTTGTTGTGTCATTGAGGCTGTACCTGTGCTTGATCAGGAAACAACACCTCAATACATTGTAGGTATTGCGAAATCAGTTCTGCTGAAGCCCACAAGGTGGAGGAAGGTTAATGATTATGCCTTCTGCCTTCTTTAAAATGAGGTGCCACTGTATGGTAATCAAACTTGTGACCTAATGCTCGAAAGCAAAATGTCATAACCACTAAGTGACCACAGCAAATGGTGTGCCAATAGTCAAGTCAATCACACGTCGACAAGGTTTATCAGTCTTTAACACCCGTTTCTTCATGGCATACTTCGACGATGCCTTACATCTTGTGGCAATGTTTACATATGGTGGTGATGAGTACTGGGCAACAGGCAGGCTACTCTGCCACCTGTGCAATGAGTTGACATGCCATGCTGGCATTGCATCATGTGCGCTGTTTCTCCACCTGTTTAGTACTGCAGGTTGCGTAATTTAATGTTTCGGAGATCCGTTGAAGTCAGAGGCAGACGAAGCATTCACTTCCTGCTGCCAGATTTTTTCATGGTAGCATCGTTCCACTGTGGGCAACCTTATCAGCCATGGGGGCAGAGTGGACATGAAAGCATAGCTGGCTTCGCTTCGTACTGCCGATGTGAAGATATTGTTGCCATGGCATGAAACCGTATCTTTCGTCACAGACTCATAAATTTCACTAAATAAATGTTTCTTCTCATTCAAAATTGCTTTTTCCGATTGCCCAATAGTTAAGAAAATTTTTGTCTGCCTTCTTTTGCTTACCAGATGAGCATGGTGGTGCAGGAAACTCTCGTGGTAAGGATGCTGACTTGAGCCGTGCCATTGGTGGAGGCCGTTGGGCACGCTTTGGAGAGGTCTTACCAGCACCGGAAATGTCATTGCTTGGCTGGATAAGACGAGCCCCTTCCCAAATAGTCAGGGCTTCATCAACTAATGTTGGGTTGCAAAGTGTCGTCAATTGCTTGGCCTGAGTGGGAAAACAGCAGTGAAAAGCATAAAGGCATCACCTGGGGTGAACGAACTACAGACAGTAGACAGTAACAGGAGTTGTCAAGCCAAATTAAGACCATGCTTTCAAAACATCCAAGGCCAAAGATTGAAAGAGATAACTCAGCGCTTTATAATATAGCACATTTGTGATATTACTTTCCAATTAGTCGAATGATATAGCAGCAGCTAGAAGCCAGTAGCGCCGTGTTTTCATCCTTTTGTTTCTTTTGTCCAAATTCTACCTTCCCAGTGTTAGTTTAGTCAAGCCAAACCAACTAGCTTAGACCTGCACCTTGCTTTCTTGCATTTTAACAATTACTTCCATGGCAACTAGGACCTGTCCCTTGCTAACACACAAGAACAAATGGTCTATTAGAATATGATGTCTTGGGATATTAAGTGTCCCCAAATTTGAATGCACTATGACAATCTGTGAAATTTTGCTGTAGTCACTAGTTCAGCTTGTTTCAGCATGTCTTGCCTGCATTCTAATGCATGAAAGATGAATGCTGAACCAGGCCCTGGAGCTGCTGTTTTAAAAAACATGCTACAGGCATTATTTTGCTATGCTTTTGCCATATTTTAGCAATTTCACTGTGCAAAGCTTCATGAGTAACAGGCGAGAAGTCAGAACAAGCCATACCGAGATCCAATTGGTAGATCATCACAGCATGCTAAGCATTTTAATATGTTTCCGCTCTCAGTCCTGGTTTTGGACTACAAAAGCTTACTGTTCACTCTGTTCCAAAATTTTTTTAACTGAAGTTTCACTCAAAAATCTGTGGGCATGCATTCAAGTTATTTTCTCACATGCTTTTCCACGCTTTTGAGAAATGTAGACAAGTTTTGTGACCAAGCAAGTGCTAGCTATGCCTCTGCTCCATATCTTAATGCATTAGCATGAAAGACTTTGGACCAGGTGAATCTTATTGCAGTAACATGAAATAATTTAGGCGAGACAAATCTTTATATAGTGGTATGAAAGTCTCTGGGTAATACAAATCTTAATGCAGTAGCATGAAAGACTGGGCAAGACAAATTTTAATGCAGCAGCAAGAAAGAGCTTGAGTCAGATGAGAATATGCAAAAAGCATCCACTGACAGTCAATGCATTTCACCTGTACCTTTGTGCAGCAGCAACCAATTCAGAACATACAATGTACAATGACAGACCTTGTCACTAATCTTGGTAGCTGCAGCCTCCATGCCTGTGATATCCTTGAGGTCGGCCAGCTGCATGAGTTGCTGGACGTCTGCTTCAATGTCTTCCCTGATATGTTCGATGCTGAGCACCGCCTGAGCAGCTGTTGATAGCCGGTCAGGACCCAGTATGGACGGCTGGCCCTCCCGCCTGAACAGCAAATGAAAGTGACTGCCCTTTCTGCAAATTAAGCAAACCTTCTCAAATATTAGAATGAAGCCAATATGAAGGCTACAAACACCATATTCACGGGAGTTGATGACAGTTTCCAATAAATCAAGAGAGAATAGACAAGATCACATCATACAAAATACATTTTTTTTTTCATTGCTGCTTCAAACTACATCACTAGTGAAACTTACAATGATTATCTTCATTAATTTCCCCACTTTACACTATAAGTAATTTCGTGCCACAGAACACAAACTTAATGGGAAGCCTTGGTTCATTATACCTATAATAGGTACTCCTTACTCATCCCTTTCCATTGTGTAATCTGACACAATATGCAGGCTACCATTTGAGAATAAAATTTGTCACAGACAGTATCTGCAACAAAGCCACCAAGCAAAAGTAAAACCCCTAATGGAGTACTAAGGGCAAACATCAGGCGAAATAAAGCAATGAATTAGAGTAAGAAATTTCAATGCATCATTTTTGACAAGAATGGAGTGTAAGAGTGGGGTTGAAGATTAATATGCAGAAGACAAAGATAATGATGAATAGCCGGGCAAAGGAACAAGAGTTCAGGATCGCCAGTCAGCCTCTGGAGTCTGTGAAGGAGTATGTTTACCTAGGTCAATTAATCACAGGGAACCCTGATCATAAGAAGGAAATTCACAGAAGAATAAAAGTGGGTTGGATCGCATATGGCAGACATTGTCAGCTCCTGATTGGAAGCTTGCCATTATCATTGAAAAGGAAGGTGTACAATCAGTGCATTCTACCAGTGCTGACATATGGGGCAGAGACTTGGAGACTGACAAAGAAGCTTGAGAACAAGTTAAGGACTGCGCAAAGAGCGATGGAATGAAGATTGCTAAGCATAACGTTACGATACAGAAAGAGAGCGGTTTGGATCAGAGAGCAAATGGGTATAGACAATATTCTAATTGACATCAAGAGAAAAAAATGGAGCTGGGCAGGTCCTGTAATCCACAGGTTAGAGATCTGTTGGACCATTAGCGTTACAAAATGGGCACCAAGGGAAGGGAAACACAGTCGAGGACAGCAAAAGACTAGGTGGAGCGATGAAGTTAGGAAATTCGCGGGCGCCAGTTGGAATCCGTTGGCGCAGGACAGGGGTAATTGGAGATTGCAGGGAGAGGCCTTCGTCCTGCAGTGGACATAAAACAGGCTGATGATTATTATTATGAGGAGGAGGAGGAGGAGGAGCTCTCATAACTGAAAAAGTGACATAGGTGCAGGAAGGGATTGGTACTGTTACTGTGAAAATGCCATACCAGCTCCTGATAATATCTGTCTCATTAATAAATCAAAAGCACTCGTCAAACTCAGACTAGCCCAACAGAGCAAGTTTTATCCTTCTTTTTTTTACATCACTTCAATTAGGCAAAGTTCAATGATGCACTTGCTTACTTTAATCTTTAAAGAAAACTCATTAGTAACTGACAAAAGCAGTTTTCTTAAAACAAACATCATTATTGCCATTGCAGTCATAGTTCACACACATGCAACAGTCACTTAGTATACTGACAAAGGAATGATGATGCCAAGGGCACATTAAAGGCTTGTTAAAGAACACAAAAGCATAACTCACTGCAGCAAGGGGTAGGCATTCTTGAGCTGATTGAGAAGTCTATGGAGGCCACCATGAGAGAACTTTTGAGCATACGCAGTGAATGCCCCCACTGTGACCACATCATAAACGCATTCTGTAAAAGACAAAACACATGATGGAAGAGTTTACGCTGAGAAAAACTACACTTGCACTTAGAAAAACTCCAGACATTCTGAATCACATGCCTCCAAGAGTTACTATGTTGATTTCAATTTACTCTGATACTTCAAGTTATTGGTCCCCCATTCCCCTTGCGAATGCAATTCCTCAGGAACAGAAAAGTGGGCAACGTCCTAGTAAAACCATAAAACAGTTGCATGACAAGTGTAGAAAATTGGCAAGAGTTTATTAGCACCGCATGCTTACTGCATGTAAATACTAACTCATTAAATTGTGTAGTTTAATGTCGCGAAACTGGCACAACAGGTTGAGTAAAGGTGCAGTGGAGGGCTCCAGATTAACTTTTGCTAGCTGAGGTTGCTAACTGAGGTAAATTGAAGTGAACAAGCATTTATGCATTTCACCCCATCATAACATGGTGAATCAAAGCCGCAACCTTTTGTTCAACTAGACAGCACCATAGCCACGAAGTCACCGTGGTAGGTACCTACTATTAGCAAACATACACTTTCACAAAGGATAATAAAATGCTAAAATTGAAACAACAGCCGTGGATATCGCAAGATGATTCTTAAATGCACCTTTGCTGCGGAACTTTTTCATGGGCGGGCAATGTCTTAGGTTAATATGGTTATTGTTTGAGGGAAAAGATTTGTAACAACTGGTTCATTTTTTCACATTCTAAGAAAATCCACAAAGATGGGACTCACTTTTGTGGCTAGTCGTGTTGTGAACCCAAAGCCTCTGCAGGTGCATGTTGACAGGGGCAAACTCAAGCGAGACCAGCCCTTTGGATACGGACGGTTTGAAGTAGGCCCCCCGCTGCTTGGCTAGGTTTTCCAGGGCCTCTGAATACGTGTTGATCCGCATCAGGTGTCTCTCTATGGCTAAAAGCTGCTTGGCCTGCCACTCCGGACTCAGCTGCAAGGCAAGAGTAGACGTAGCAAACGTGCGCCACTACTTTGAACATTTAAAGGGACCCTAAAGAGCAATGTTAAATCAACCTGAAATAGTAAAGTACTCTGAAGATTCTCTTTTTATTTATGGGTTGGATAAGTGTTGATTACTAGCACAAAAAAAATAAAGACCAATGTTTTCCTTTTTAGATCTGGCAGCGTACAAATCGCACTGCCATTACATCGGTGTTACATCATCATATATTTAAAATTATTTTCGAGTGTTTGGGTCATTTCTATGCGGAGGAAGTTCTAGTGAACTGGAGTGTTTGGTTCCTCCGGAATGCAATGTAGTACTTTTCAATCGACACAATGTTAAATAACCTTGACCAGCTGCTGCCAAAATCCATGACATCATGAGCAGCTGGTGTAAGGCTTTCAAGGAGGCATCACCACTTGTTTTTCCCTATGCACCTTCCCTGGCTTACCACCTCTCCACATGTGGTAAGACAAGATGTTTTCAGTGTCCTCAGAAGTGCAACTTATGAATCTAGCTTAACTTAGTAGTATTACACTTTAGTGTCCCTATAACTGCCAAGTTTTTTTCTGTAAATGTGCAAGAAATCATTTAACATCTTTTTTATACCAATTTATTTTTCATGTAACATTCTCATTCAAGAAAGACATTAACTTTATGGTTTATCCCAGGTGTTCAATGTAATACTGGGTAAGGCGTCTCTACACTCGTGGCATAATCTCTACACCTATGGCAGCAAAACAAATGTAAACTACAAAACCATGTGCTTGAGCGCCCCAAGCCAGCAGTTATCAGAGTAAAGATCTGGCACAAATGGCTAGTAACCACAGAGAAAACCAAGGAAAAGTGTGTCATGAATGAGTAGGAATCGTCCTTGGCAATATTGGTATACTTACTGGGAGGGCAAGTACAGCTCGGGCTTGAAGGTTACAGAATAGATGTCCAACAAAAATATTACAAGGCTCCACACGTTACAGTGTGTAACGTGTGTTTGCAAGTATTGTACCACTAGGCTAAATGCTGGACGCACTCTTGTGACATAAGAATTCCAAGACGCTCAGATAGTTATTAAACAGCAGTATTTCGAAGTATATGTTTAGTTATGCACCAAACACATCGCCCACTGCTAAGGAATCTCAGCCACCATGGCAATCCCTCCCCGCATTCACCTCGACGTCCTCGCGTCCATTTGGGCTCAAGATGCACAGCCCGATACACTACCCACTGCTCGGCCGCACAATGAGCTCTTGCCACATCGGTTGCGCGGCAACATTGGTTGACGACATCAGCGTTGGTAACAATCTCCTTGGTTTGAGCCATTCAGACAATTGCATCCCATTGCTTCCAACACTGCTGCAGCATCCGCCTGTGGCCAGGTTGTAAATGTTTTCTGCTTTATTGTGCAGATTTTGCCTCTCTTCTGCGCGTGGTCATGCGCTGTTTCTACGGCGCCAACGAATGGGACAACGTCAACGAGCCATTTTATCGCCATTCCCGCTGTTGAGTCCTCTGCTCCAGCCATAACTGCTTGGAAGCTGCCGTTTCATCTCTTGGATCAGCCGGTGCAATCGTCGACATCAGCACTCGCTGCTGATTTAAATGCCCGGCCGTTGTCTGTCCCCTTCAGTGGCCAGGAAAGAGTGGAAGCCATGGGACTGGTTGTGAATTTTTTCTGCTTCATTGTGCAGGTTGGTAACCGCCCGTCTTTGAACTCAAAGAGTTCCATTAATATATGCCTGCTGCTCTTTCCTGGCCCAAGTGTTGTCTAGGAAAATGTTTTTGAGTGAATTCATGTCCTTAAGTTATTGTTGTCCGGGGATGTCAAACTAAACCCAGGTCCAGATGAGAAGGTGCTAGCAGCTATTTCCAGCCTTTCTGCTAAAGTTGACTCCTGTCACGTGGAGCTTTTTGGTGTACTAAACCAAGCTCAAACCAATCAAGCTTTATAAGAACAGAAAGTAATTGATCTTTCTACCAGGCTAGCCACAGTTGAGTCGATGGTAGAGTAATTGAATTCAGGCCACCATGTTCCTGACCTTCCGCAAATATTAAGTACAGCCGTAAGAAGCGAGACAGATGCACTTAATTCCCGACTTGACAAGTTGAAAGACAGGTCACATCGAGATTATTTGATCTTCTACGGGATTGCTGACAGTGCTTCTGAAAAATGGGCACAGAGTGAAAAAATAATCAGAGACATTATATCTCAAAAGCTTGACGTTTACCTATCAGATGAAGCAATACAAAGCACCCACAGGCTTGGCTCCTATGTTTCAAATAAGTGCCAACCTATTACTGTTAAGTTTACATTGTTGAAGGCAAAAGATAACATTTTTTCTCAGAAGTTTCAGTCTTCAAAGGTTTCCGTTAGCGAAGACTTTTCGAGGGCAATTCTAAATGCCCGAAAAAGAGTGATTTGTTGAAAACTCTGGACGGCCATTCTAGCTATGCAAAAACAAATGATAACAATATTAAGAAAATTAACAATATTAACGCATAACAATATTAACAAAATTGCATGTGTGTATTGCCATGTTATTGACCGTATGTGTGAACTTGACATTTGCAAGGCGTGCAACACCATTAACACTGATAATGCTTCCTGCGTCCCTGCCTCAAATGCCGGCAGCTCACGCTCACTATCAATGCTAGCACGAACGCACCCATCCAGTTAGCTGTCTCTTTTATATTCCAATGTACGTAGTCTGCGTAACAAACGCGATGGTTTATCTTCAATAATTTGCATATGTTCTGCAGATGTTGTACTACTAACTGAAACGTGGCTTTTCTCAGCAATCACCAACCAAGAAATACTGCCCTGCGAATCAGAGTACAAATTTTATCGTTTTGACTGTACTGGTGGTCCAGGCGGTAGTGTATTGATAGCTATCCAGGATACCGTTGTTTCTAATGTTGTTATGGCTGACAGTAATTTAGAATTTATTAGTGCATGCATATTTACAGGGCATAAAAGGTTTATCTTCAGCGTATGTTACAGACCGCCAATGTCTTCTACCACATTTTGTCACAAATTACATGATGTCCTAAATAAGCTAACTGTGCAATTTCCTAAGTGCCCTTTATTTCTTTTCGGAGACATTAATTTACCTCCTATTATTGGGCTACTGATCCGCCAAGCCTCGCGGCAAACTCGATGGAATGTTTGTCATTTTTAGATATCTGTCTGGATTTCAACCTTAAGCAACCTGTCCTTCCGCCTACCCATTGCTCATTCTGCTAATGTACTAGATTTGCTGCTTACGGCAACTCCAGAACTCATTTCGCCCCTAGTTTCTTTGTGTGGCCTAAGCGATCATTGCTTTATCGACTGCAGTATTCAGGCCCGCACGCCGCACAAGAAGCAGGCCAAATCTATTAAAAATTATAAAAACCCGAATTTCTCTGCCATAAATAACAAACTTGCAGAATTCATTACTGACTTCATGCCGAGCTTTCAGTGGCACCATTCAAGAAAATTTGTCTCTCTTTAAAGAAAAAGTTGCCTACTTGATCAATTTCTACATTCCTAAAAAATGCATTGTTTCTTCTTCCAAACCTCCTTGGTTTAACGCCTATCTGAAGCGCCTGTTAAACAAAAAGAAATGAATATTCCGCCGAGTGAAAGTAGCGATGACGCCTAAACGATAGAGTAGCGATGATGCCTAAAGCGTACAAGTGCGCGGATCGCAGATACAAAAATGCCATTGTGCAGGCAAAAGACACATTCCACAATTGTATCTTGCCCACTCTGCTTAAAGATAACCCTTGGCAGCTTTGTAATGTAGTTCATGGCAGCAAATCTAACATGATTCAGTAGCTTGATAGCAATGGTGATGCTGTTCCTACTGGTGACTGCTGCAATGTGCTAAATGATGTTTTTGTTTCTTGCTTTTATGGCATAACAGCCTTTTCTATGCCAACAATTGCTGACTCCGTTTTTTTTTTCCCAATGGATTTCATCTCTGTAGCTTCAGCTGGCGTGTGCCATCTGATAGAAAACATTAAGTAGTCTAGCTCTGCAGGTAATGACAACATACATTTGTGTTTGGTGAAAGACGTGCACAATAACTTGCCACTATCATAAAAGATCAGGCTGTTACAAGCAGGCTAAAGAAAAAAGATGTGCAAGCACAGATCTTAAATATACGAGTTCCTTGGCTTACTGAACGCTTCTAAATCACTATCGTTGACCCCTAGACAAGCTGCAGAAATAACAGTGATCTTTGGTGAAGCAATTCCATGGACGTACCTCTCTTAGATGAGTGACAGTGTCCATCAGCTGCTTTTCTTCATTTATCCACAGATTTCTGGTTTGATACAGGGAGACAACAAAGAAAGCTGAACAATATAACATTGTGACTCAATGGTAAAATAAACTGAGTATAACTGGCAACTCAAGAGAATGCATTTTTTGTTACAGCGCTGTGCTTAACTGAAATAAAGTTAGCCAAATAAGAACCCTCCTTGAAAGTATTAAGTAGGTTGGACAAAAAGGCATGCATCAAGATAAGCTGCATTTAAGCACAAGACCGACATGGCTTGCGCTAAGCAATACCCCACTTGACCAATGTAATGAAACTGCCAGTCTCATTGATGAAAATTGCTGGCAGGCTTCACTCACAGGAGCAACTGTGGGAAGGAGAAAGACAGCTTGCTCTCGGCCATGATTTCATGCACTCGAAGTTCAGCTCCCAGGCCCGTGTGGAAACGATATGTCTTGGAGCTGAGGCCATCAAAAATAATCCGGAGCTGGGCGTGCAGCGGTGTGCAGGCACGACGTGGAATGCACGCTGGCAAGGAGTATGTGCGCCGCCGGTCAGCCTGCAAACACGAGGAGTCACGATTGCAGATGATGTGCTCCGACTGAAAGAAACGTATGCATCAGGCACCAAGCGTAAATTTGAAAATTCAATGCAAGTGATCATCAGGCAGAGTTAGTGACGATCGGGAACGAGGTTAGCGGTTCGATTTCCGACCCCGACTACAGCCACATTTTGATAGGGGCGGAATGTAAAAATTTTTGAGTACCATGCTTCGGGTACACATTAAAGGACTCTATGTAGTGAATATTTATCCAGATACCCCTCACTATGGCATCCACCATAGCTTAATGTGCAGTTTCAGGACGTTGAACCGCACAATTTAATTCATTTGAACAACTTAAAACTCAGAGCCTTTCTAGCAAGTACACCACAAAGAAATTACAAAGGGCTGCCGATGCTGCTCCTCATGAACACCTTTTAGAGTAAGCACTGCATTTAAGGAACAGTCTTAACGATTGTTATCGCATCTGTTAGTATTTCTTTAGTAATTAACGCTTCACTCCTTACAAACTACAAGAACTCAATTGACAATTCTCATCTTACCGTAGGCCAAAAGAGGTCCTGTGCATCCTTCTTGCTTGTCACGATAAGCTCAGGTTCGAGTTCCCTAGCAGTCACAGTTACAAAACCCACGTTTTCATAGGACGGTGATCTGCAGATTAAAGAAGGTAAAAGAAGAAAAACAGATAACCAGAACCATTTTATGACAAACATGATGAACATTTCTTTAAGCAGAACTATTTCACAGAAGTTGATCTTGACAGAAGTACAGTGAACATTTGGGATCGAACTAAATAAAGAGATTATGGCTTAAAGCAAAGTGTGTTTTAAAGAGGGATCTGTCCTGCTGTGAACCCTTCTCAGTCAAATGTGCTGTTAAAGAACAGTGACCAAATCTTTAAAAGAAGTTAGGCTTACATGAGGGCAAGACGGAGGAAGCAGCCAGGCATCTGGACTAGTGTGCCAAGAGCAAATGTGGCTTCGCCTAGCAGAGTTTTCTGAAAAGCAGCAATGACAAGCACACAATATGTGTAAACAGGAAGCTCCCAAAATGTCCCTGCATTGCACCTTATATTCTCGTGTAAGGGCCATACTTCCTTTCTTTCATAAATTTGGGGCATTATTTCGAGGGTGCAACCCATGCGAGAGACTTGAGTAGATTTGTATCCGCTTTGAAAAGCTGATTTGCTTGACACCTGTGTGCAACAACCATGGGAAGTCTTTATTTTAGCTTCGTTTTCAACCATTCCGAAACTACACACAGGGGAAGACCACAGTGAAGGCGAGATGCCGTTACCGCTGTAGTGTCAAAGCTAAACAAAAGGTTAGTACCTTCCCGTTGCTCCTACGCATTCCACAACACCACTGTCGAAGGAACCGGCACATCTAAGCACAGCACCCAAAAATTCAATACTCAGCTACTGAAAGCAGTGAAGAACAATTATCAATCAATCAATCAACTGATCAATCAATCAATTATTTTCCCTTTGTCGAAAGGAATTATGTGATTTTATGCCCAATAGAACGCAGCCAAGTGACATTAATGTTTTAGACAAGGAAATAATTTTCAAATGGGAACAGTGCCTTGCGAGTTTTTAAATTCACAGTTATTGGGCAGGCTTCTGTTGGCGTTTTCTCACCACATTATAATGCTCACCAATAATATAAGAAATAAATTTGGCTAGAATTTCTCCTTTGGTATATTCACTAAAAAAAAAATAAAAGGGGCGGTTGTCATTTCTGCCGCACAAAAGTTGACTTGACAGAGCAAGCAAGTTCCATAAATTATCTCATTATCTTGCACATGCAGCAAGCATGCATGAAAAAAAAAGAAAGAATAACTAAATATTAATCACTGAGCATGTGCTGATGGGCTGGTTGGTTAATGGAAATTAATGGAAATACCTTCATTAGACAACTTGGCTTCAATGTGTCACTACAAAGATAAAGAAAATGAAAACTTGTCACTCACAGTGGACGTGACTCGCTCCCTGACATCGTAAACACACAGCTTGACTTCAGTGGTTGCACATGCTTGTTTCTTTAGGAATCCCACGGTGGTCAGGAAACATGGGTTGCTGCTCCTCTGCACAGAGAAATAAGCAGGGGGTACTTTTCTATGCAGGTTATTGCTGCCACTGTGTTCAAAGAAATTCATACACAGGCTACCTCGGCTCTTTTCTTGACAAATTATTACAAGCCACATTTGGGGGAAGTTCTACTTAGGGCCTGAAATTGACCAAAAATTGTGCTTGCAGTTCTTGCATTATGCAAAAAAGACATGAGGCGTGCAGACAGGACACAACATTAGAGAAGTGGACAACACGAGTGTTGTCCACTTCTCTACTCTTGTGTCTTGCCTGCACGCCTCACGTCTTTTTTGCATAATGAATCTTTACCAACTAGCTCAGCTGTCTGTCGTTCTAAGCTTCAATTCTTGCATTTTCACATATGCAAGAACCTCAGTTCCTATCTGTTTCTTTCATAAGGTTCCGAGACCCCTCATTTTCATAAGATTTTATAAGTTTCGTCCCAATAAAGATGCTTTGAAATGTTGTTTCCTTGACTTTCAATTAGATCTTAACATTCAACTAGCCTCAAACCATGCAAAACTTTAGGTCAGACCACACTTATGCTTGCCAGCACGCATTCACTCCTGGCTACTGCTGGCTAGACGCCTTGGCAGACATTGTTGAGTTATTGACAGCATTTCAACATGCGCAAGCTGGGTGTGGCTACTATCTGCTAGTCAAGCTGGTGCAGGACAAAGCTGATCCGCACCACTTAGCATGACCAGACTGGAGCACATGAGTGCAAGCACGAACTCCAGTCCTGTCATGCAAAACGTTGTGCATACATACTACAGTTGAATGTAGCTGTGTCTACTGCGTAGTGTAGATACCACGGCCACCGTGGGGTGCCATGACAACCCCGCTCACTGAGTGCACTGTGGCTCACCAAGGACAACCGCGTTTGGCGCGTCGTAGGCACCAGAACCGGAAGAAGTGGCATCTATGTGAACATCCAAAAGCAAAGTTGAACTGCGCGCCACGGTGACATTCAGTAGGCAGAGCGTTGTGGACACGGCCCACTAAGCCATAGCCTTTGCAGTGCAAGATACTGAAGAAGGGGCGAGAGCACTGTAAAGGATATCAAAGGTGACTTTTGATTGCCAATATCTTCACTTCTGCTGAACGCATTGAGGTACTTCCTGCTGCATATATTTCTGAAATAGTCTAGTTTAACAAGTGCATCTCCCGACTTCAATAAAAAGTGTTTAAGGCCCCTTTATGAAGCAATTTTCTATCTTTGGTTTCCTCAAACATATTGTTACGGGAAGGAAGAAGCATAGGTGTATCTACAGATGGCTTTAAAATGGCTGAGTCAATACACTAGAAGAGTGATGGCCCACCTCGTTTGTCCTCGGCACTGGATCTGGCTGCACACTACGATAGACTACTGCAGGATCACCTCGAACCCATAGGACTCCTCATACTGTTCTACTGTGTCAATGACTTCTTGGTGTTATTCAGTGCAAAACCAGAAGAAGCCCCTGCCCAAGTGGAAGAATTTTTTTTTTCTTTCTAGTCTATCTTCCAAGGCCTCATCTTCCCTAAGGAACTGCTGATAGAAGGCGTTATCCGCTTTCCTTATCTGAAGCTCCTCCTCAGCAACAGCCACATCTGCTGGGAATACACCCTTCGCTCCAAGAAGCACCTACTGCCCTACACATCGGGTCACTCAAGAATTGTTAAGCGTGCCATTGCAGTAGGAGCCCTCAGGAATGCCTCCACCTGTTCCTGCCATCATGTAATTCACCGGAGCTTTAGCAACCAAATCCAGTGCCTTAGAGGAAGCAGCTACCCAGAAGATCTACTTTGTTTATTGAAACAAGTTCTTGCCCGAGAAATTGGATATCCCAGGGACAAGGCAAAGCCTGAACTCGATAAATCAAAACTAGCCGTTATCCCATACATGCACAAAGTTTCCCACAGGATCAAAAAGGCAGCCGGACGTGCTGGGGTTCGTGTCGTCTCCTCGGCCCCCAACAAACTCGGCTCCTTATGCAGAAAAGTTAATGACAGTCAACCCCACAATGGTGCGTTCAGTAGGAATCACCCTGTGCAGTGCAGCAAGGAAGTTGTCTATGAGATCACCACCACGTGTGGCAAAACGTATATCGGGCAGACCGGACGGTGCCTCAACGACCGGTTGCGAGAACATGCATACAGTGTAAAAAACAAGAATGTGAGCAATCTCGCCATCCACTGTGCCAATTGTGGGTACAAGCTGGTACTTCAACACACAAGGGTTCTGCGCCAATACTGAAACAGTCAAGCATGGGAAATCCTTGAAACCTTCATGATGAAGCGAAAGGGCCCATTATGCGTCAGCTCCCCTTCAATCGCCCTCACCGACAAGGAATACAGATGTCTACTTGACTAATCATCATCTTTTTGTCAGTTTTTACCGTCAGACCCATGCACGACTGGAATTTTAAACCCTCACCCCTTTGTTTCCCTCCCCATTCACCCCTCCCTTTTCAAGCTACATGTTTGTGTACACACAACAAAGCAACCGTAGGCAGTCATCGCCCCTCCGGTGTTTCTTCCGTCTGTCTGTATTCAATGCTGTTTTTCTACCATGGAAGTAAGCTGTTGATGACTTTGCCAATAAACTATCGTCTGCGATAGGTGAGAAGTTGACGAGGTGCGCTGTGGTCTAAGATAATGTCACAAGGCAAGGAGTCAAGCGACGCCTGTACCGCAACTGGTGGAAAGGGCTCTTGTAATGGCATAGTGAGTTGTACAGCCCGCGGTGACGGCAATCTACCTATTTTCGCCATTTGATATAGGGAATGGTATGAGAAGATCATTGGAGATGCAAAAAAAAGGGTTGGTTGGTATGTCCAGAAGCTGCAGCAGACCAGCAATATATTATGTATATAGTTTGACCGCTTGTGTTTCTCTGCACCATAATATGATAAATGAAAATGTGAAAAATGCAGTCTGAAGTGCTGCTTCTTTTAAGACTTACTTCGACAACTTCTGTCTGAGAAAACTTGCTCCACAGTCCATGCCGAGGCCTTCCAGTAAGAACGACAACAAGTGGGTTGGGGGCTTGGCCATCAGCGTCACAGCGCAAGTTGTCGCATGCTGCATGTGGTATGAAAAAATAGGCGTTTCTCAAAAGTCCCTTTACTAATTCATTCAATTCATTCGAGCTTTACCCATGGTGTAAGCACATTGACAAATGCCCTGAACCTTGAGATACAGCAGTGTAGCTGTAGCAGTGTAGCTATATGCAAACATATGAGCAAGAAAGCAAGAGGAGCAGGAAAGAAAAGGTAATAAATAGATTAGGATCAACGAATAATGCAAATGAAGAATAAAACACACTTGATGACATCATAAAGAAAATTAATAAAAGGAAGCTTTTATGGGCTAAAAGTGGCATTAAAAAGTTTGAGAGCAAAGTGGCAACCTGACACTTGCTACTGCTGTTCCAGTTTAAATGTGTGGAAACATGCTAATTGGAAGAATATATGCTGCCGCACATTTTGAGCCCATATTTGTGGAAAGTGGGCCTAAGCACAGGATTTACTGCAGCTGCTTGTGCTTTACATAATGTTTGGCCTTAATTCCACAATTACAGTATGTTCCCGTTAGGTCGATACTAATTAAAAAGAAATTAGTGAAAATCAATTAATGACTGCATTGACAATATACAGATAAACTTCGTTGTTCATCACTGCTGCTACAACTGCAGGCCAGCAAAAAATATTATTTTGTCTCAAATTCCCCATCATTATTATACAGTACTGCTGAAACATCTCATAGATAATGTGTTCATCATCAGTGCATGCCTATGTTACGTTAAATCTAATGCACTACCATGTGCTAAGACTCTAAAACAGTTCAAAGTGTTAACCTCCTAAGCACTCATGCCTCGCTACTGTTCTTGAGCATTCACTTTTTCAATAAAAACAGATTTAATACTAATTCGCATCAAAAAGATTCCATTTCATAATTTTAAGATTTTATGCAACCCCACATGCTCTTCTAAATATAGCAAAATAATTCATGTTTCCACCTTGTGCTGTTCCAAAGTTACAGGGTAATTTGTAGGGTAAACCATAGCGGGTGAAACTGAAACTTACCGTATTTTTCTGCATATAAGACACAGTTTTCTTCCAAACTTTTCATTGATGCATCTTATGTATAGAATTTGCTGAAGGTGGCAGGTGTTACACGGCAGCACTGGGAGCACAGATGCTTGTCAATGTGCGCAAGCTCGCATTCTACGTACGTACGCATGCGCAGGTGGTGCGAAATAGGTTGTGTGCATCGAAACACGGCACTATTTTAGCCCTTACTCCATTGTTTTGGCGTGGAGGTGAGATCACACAAGCATCTCGCTTTCCAAACATTTGTTTTAGCTCCCGCATCACTGAGTAGGTGTATGTTCAATTTACACTCCTCCCTTGCCATGCTGACAACTGCTGATGAAAGTGCGGCGTTGGCCCACCACGGTAGTTAGCGAGAGCAAGATGCTCGCCAAATATCGCCCTAGCTCACCCTTGATATCGGCTTGATATCGGACTTTCCTTGGGTGGCCAAAATCTCCGGTAGATCAGCAAAACTTAGTAGTTGAGCATGTCAGGATCGCGTTAAGTATGGCATTTCACGATGAGGATACGTGAGTGCGAACCCACAATATGTGAAACGTGTGCGTCTTATGCAAAAGTGCAACCTATAAATTAACTTTTCTGCAAAAGTGGTTGTTCTTAGGGGGGGGGACTTATACAAGGGTGCAACTTGTACAAGGAAAATATGGTATATTCTTTATTTTTATTTTTTTCGAAATGCAGATTTTGGTTTGTGCTGTGACATCAATGATAAAATTGTCCAATGAAGATTTTCTTTTGAAACTTTGTAGGTTGTTTCATTACATATCAGGGCATGCAATGGACTAGGATTATCAAATTCTACTCATAATACTCGAAGCTGTCTGCGCTGGACGCATGAAAGAAGACGAAGAAATGGGCTAGGGGAGAAAATGAAGAAGTTGGAATAAAATGGCGGACGACACCTGTTTCACTGAGATTATGTCATTTCTGCTGCCGTTCTAGTTAGGAACGCTACAATACTTTATTTTGTGGCCTGTTATCTCTGATCATAGGCTTGCAAAAAGCTAGTTTTTGTGCGTCTGTGTTTAGTTTTTCATTGATAATTCCCAAAGCATGTATAACATTGCACAGCTCATAGGTATCCTTGCATAAATACCAAAGCATTATGGAATAGTGCAATTGGCTTCAAAGGCAGAAATGGTGGTGCAAGGGACGAATTTGCATTTTTTTATGAAAAAGATTGAACAACGACATTACGAAATGTTTTTGATAACACTGACCACAAAAACAGCATCAAAACAATCTTTCCAGCAAGGAATAGAAGTCCCATAAACTCATTCTCAAAAATAAAAATTTTTCTTCACAAAGTGTCATCATACCTTAATGCAGTGGCCTAGTCTGGTGTTTCTTTTCTTTTTTTTACTTCTCAAGGGCACCCTCCCTCTCTCTCTCTCTCTCTCTCTCTCTCTCTCTCTCTCTCTCTCTCTCTCTCTCTCTCTCTCTCTCTCTCTCTCTCTCTCTCACACACACACACACACACACACACACACACACACAGAAACAAATAGAGAGAAATAAATGTAAGTGTCTTATTCGAAATCACAAAGTACAATAGTAACTTTTCACTCACCAAGCCCAAGTTCAAGGAATGGCTCATCTTGAAGTGGGTCTTTTTTACCTGCAAAATAAGCAGCATCAACATGAGCATCATTATATGGTATAAGATTAATTTTGTACTGATACCTCGTGCTACATCTTGCTAAGAACCAAAGAGCAAATAAATGAGCCTGGACGACCTGACATTTACTTATGTTTTACTAAACACAGCAACGGGTTTATGACATTGCATGAACCCTAGTGAGACTACCTATGGGATTCACAGATTTTGTTAAAATTTGACTACACATCCATAAGAACAGTTTCCAGTTACTTCAAAATATTGCACTTATTTTTCTTGGGTACTCTGCCTCCTCAGTTTGAAATATCTACCGGGTTAATGTTGCTTGTGCTTCAGGAGAAAGCTCAAAGCAACTCAAAATAAAAGGTCGTGGTTGAGCTCATCTCACCATGACTGTTGATGGTAATGTGATTAGCATTCAAGATATGTAGCAACACATCATATTCATGAAATCCCATTTGTTTAAAGAGGTCCTGAACCACCCCTGGGGCTTGGTGAAATAACATAGTCCACATGTAGCATACGCTGCTGTGAACATCTCAGCCAAGCTTTGCTGTCATATGCAGTGTGTGGAGCTAGCAAGCGGATTGCAAAGTCACCTTTCTTTCAAACGCTTTCTTTTCAACAGAAGGCCGTGTCTTCCCTCTCTTCTGGACGGTTTTATTTTGTCATTGGACGCTTTATTTTGTCATTCCCTTATCCAGCTGCTATTCAACGATAGCTGACACCAAGCTGCAGTTTGCTACATGGCGTAGATATCGCGGCCGCCGCGGGTTGCCGCCTAGAGTCCACTAGCTAAGCGCACTCTGGCTCACTGAGGACAACCATGTTTGGCTTATGTTTAGCACGTCGTAGGCACTGAAGGCAAAAGTCGTGGCGTCTATGTTAATATCCAAAATGAAATTTGAACTGTGCGTCACGATGACATTTGGAAGGCGGAGTGTTGTGAGCATACCCCACTGCGCCGTAGCCTTCGCAGTGCAAGGCATTGAAGAAGGAACAGGAGCACAGCAGAGGCAGTATTTGACTGCCAATAACTACGCTTCTGCTAAGCGCATTGAACTACTTTCTGCGGCGAAATATTTCTGAAATATCCTATTTTCACCTCAAATGCATTCCTACACTTCGATAAAGAGTGGGTTCAGGGCCCCTTTAAGATCTGTAGTGGTGCATTCTGATATTTCCGTAGCATCAGCTATATTTATTTATTTATTTATTTATTTATTTATTTAAAATACCTTACAGGCCCTATGGGGGCATTGTGTAAGGGGGGCTACAAAATCAAGGGGGAAAAAATAGTAAACAGCCTTCTAAAGTGTAATACAAAAGATACGCCTCAATGCAGGGCTCATCAACATTACTACCAAAAACATGTAAAAGGAACAACTGAAGTAATGAAAGGCCACAAAGGTACACTTAAGGAAATAACATGAGTAAAACTCAACGTAAGGTACTAATACTAGAAAGTAAAATACACGAAAAATGAACATATCAGGGAGTACAATTCTTGAAGGGATATTTAGGGAAACAGACGCAAAAAAGCTATAATATATACAGGGCATACAAGTGAACATGTGACGCAGCATAAAATAGCAATTCATAGGAGCGAGATAGCAACGCATCATTAAAAAAAAATTAGAAGAAGTTCGAAGCACATCGCCAAGTGTAAGAAACAAGATAAAGTGATTTGTAAGTGCTATTATGAAAAATGCTCGTGTAGGAGATGACGAAATTTTTCTTGATCTGAGCAACGTGATCAGGCAGATTGTTCCACAAGCGAATGACCGTAGTGAGTGCGGAAAAGTTAAAAGCATGTGTCGTACCGTACATGCGCGCAAAACTGAAGTGGTTATTTAATCGGCGAGACGTGTTCGAGGCGATCTGGATATGTAGTGTGGATTGTGTGGCATTATAAACATATTTGTGAAACAAGGATAACAGAGCGATATCACGGCGAAGAACTAAAGGCTGTATGGCATGATCGAGTTTCATTTGCGTTACGCTGGAGTGATGGCTATAATTACATGAAATGAAACGGGCAGCTCGGTTTTGGACTGATTCAAGCATGTCGATTAAGTATGTAGGATGTGGGGACCAAATGGATGATGCATACTCGAGCTGTGGACGAACAAATGTCTGATAGGCCAATTTGCGGGTGTTGGAAGGTGAATTACCCAGATTACGACGTAGGTAACCTAATGTCCTTGAAGCTTTTGCGCAAACGGCTGCAACGTGGTCTGTCCAGGAGAGGTTTTCGGTTAGGTGAACACCCAAATATTTATACGATACTGTATGTAACAAATCTTTATTATTGACGTTGTATAAAAAATGTGAGTTGTCACGCTTACGACTAAAAGAAATTACCTGACATTTTGATACATTTAAAGCCACTATAGTCCCACTTAGCTATGGCTTGCCAAAGTTGCCCATGAGTGGGGGGTATAAGTATTGTATGATAGTCCATGCAGTGAAGACGATGAAATGATGAAGAAGGAATGACGTCGATGGAACAACAAAGGCAGTATGTGGATGACGGCATTACGACAGCGGTCTGACAATGAATGCATGACGGCTGTATAACAACAAAGACATGATGATGATGGCATGATGAAAGTCATACAACAAAGATGTAATGACGACGACGCAACAACTACGACGGTGTCACAACCATGAGCACATATCTAATGGCCCAAGATATTGAACAACTTGGGCCACTGGATCAGCATAGAAGGGTTGATGACGATTGCATGGCGAAAGTCAAATTACAAAGCTGGAATGACAACAATGGAACAATCCCTACAGCATCACAAGCACACTCAGTGCCCCAAGCTGTTACACAACATGGGACTCTGTGTCGGTATGACAGAAAGACAGACAAACAGAAAGACAGACTTGCAGTTTGCAATACAGTTGAACATGGATATATAATCTGAAGGGGATCCCAAAAAGTATGATAAATAAGTAATTTGATATACAAAATAAAAATATTGTAAAAAGATTTGATGGGATTTTACAGCTGTGCGTTCTACACAATAATTCATTACATGTGGGATCGACATATCCAGGTTCGACTGTAATATGACTTCGACGGACAGACAAATGGACGGACGGACGGACGGACAGACAGACAGACAGACATACGGACGGACGGACGGACGGACGGTCGGACGGACGGACGGACAGACAGACAGACAGGCAGAGACTCAAAATGCCTGAAGTAGGCAAAGAATGCTAACAGCACTAAAATAAGCTTTAGTCTCCTGAAACAAACCAAATAGACTGAATACTAGGACTTGCAGATTGCCCCCCCCCCCCCCCCCCCCCCGATATAATATGACTCCGACCAAAAAAATGCAGCCCTCCAAACGCCTGCTGCTGACTCACTAGAAGACGTGTCCACATCCTGCGAGCGCTTCCCAGATGGCCAGCTGTACAGGCCAGGATCGGACTCGCGCTGACGTGACAGGAGACGAGCACGGAGAATTTGCACTTCCTCGCGCACATGCTCGTAGCTAGAGTCCCGTAGCACGCTTGTCCATGCCTCGCGCTCCGACGAGCCTTGGGCAGCCATGTGTGTAGCCAACTCATCCCCTTCAAAGGCTGCACAGTAATTTCAGGGCTGATTCATTGCAGATACAGCACATCTTGGCACATATAACTTGCATACCAAATGACAAGCCTCCGAAATGTACAAAAAAATTTGTAACCCCACTTGGTATTCTTAACTTCTTTTTATGGCTTGTTGCTATATCAGTTGCTAAATGCAGGAGTGCAAAACATGCAGACACAGAGATGGAGGTGAACACCACAGCATTGTGGTGTTTAGCTCTGTCTCTTTTCATGCTCTTACATCTTGCAATGCAATACCAACGCGGCCAAACATCCACTCTTGTTGCCATGACTTGTCATTATGATCACTTCAAAAATGAAATGAAATTATTGGATTTAACACCCTGCAGCAACACACAGGCTATCAGAGATGCCGTAGTGGAGCACTGCAGATAAATTTTGACCACCTGAGGGTTGAAGTGTGCCTAAACCTGAATACATCAAAATAAAGCTGCTGTGGCTGGGAATCAGGCCCATGACCTTGTGCTCAGCAGCAGAACGGCACAGCCATGGAGTCGTTGCAGCAGCTACATCACGATGACCTTGTTGTTGTAGCCCCCCATGTGTAAATCGGACCTAAACTGAGAAGCAGCTATAGCATCTGAACTGAGTTTCTTGCTATGGATTTAAATTATGAAGACAGCTGTTCTTGTGCCGTTTTCATATTACAGGTAAATGGCTTCCGGTCTTAACAGTGTAACTGAGGTTCTGGTTCAATGGCCCTTTATAATTTTTTTTTCTAAAGAGACCTTTAAACAATGTATCTGGTATGGTTAATGTGCTCTTCTATTTCATATAATGACATTGCCTACAAAAATAGACGTGCATGTTCATGCTCATTAAAATTGTCTTCGTGTCTTGTTGCCTTCGAGGCCACAGATGGCCCCCTTTACATTCATCTTTATGTCACAGTACCACTTACAATTTCCAAAACAAAACCAACTATGCAGTAAGAGCAGTATTACATTAAAAGAAATATGATGCCACTAGAATTTTTTATCACTGTTGTTAATGCCTTATGAGTGTAATGAGTGCTAAAGAAACATTAAGACAAGCTCCATGTGGTTGCCTGAAGCAACTACAAAGACCAAATACGTAATACTATAATCACAAATTTTGCGTAAAGAGGCCATTTTTCCAGTGTGGCCTGGTTGGACTTAGTCATCTTGACAGCTGAAGGAATCCATAACACCGCTATAATAAAATAGTCCATGCATATAACTGGATATAACAATGCTAGAGCACAAGTGTAAGTGCAATGCAAATGAAGTGGCCTATATATGTGACCATTTCACCTTAAGTAATAAAACTCAGTTCAGAGTCTATGTCTATTATGTTCAATGTTTTTCAACACACCGTTTCTTGCCTGCACAATGTGCAAGAGTGCCTCTTTAAATGCACTCCCTCACCTTTCACATTATTCTGTCCAACATGTTCAATGTGGCCAAGAAAAAATGCAAAATGATTAATACCAAAGCTTATCGATGTCAGATGATACAAGTAATTGAATAAATGCAGTACAAAAAAAATAATAAAGTGTTGTCAAACTATAACAACATGGCATAGACAAAGAAAGAAGCCATGTGGATGTTTATAGATCAACATAACGAACAAGACAAACACAAGCACACTGCTCTATCTTTTTTATTATTTTCAGCATGGTGGAAAGTAACAAAAGTCATCACTCACGGTAGCACAATTTTCAAGGATTAAGGCCCACCTGTAAAGTTTGAACACCTCCAATATCTTTATAAGCTAATCTATAGCATAGAACTAAAATAAAAAAATTATGTAGGCCAGGTTTATTCCCCAAAGCAGATTGACCCGGGATGTCATGCGAACACAACTCACCAATGGTGAAACAATAGAGGCCTCCGGAAATGGGGCCATCCTTCACAGAATGTCGCTCGAGAACAATCACTCCAACCGGTTCAGAACACTGCAAAAATAAAAAGTGTGCCTTCTTTTTTTTTACCTCCTTCACAGCTCACCAAGCCAGGTTTTTCCCGTCAGTATGACACACATTCAATTGCATGCTCTGTAGATTGGACTGCTGCAGTCAGCAGGTTGAAAATAATTGTGCATATTTCTGCACAGAATGTCCCAATTTAATTGCTGATAAATCAATCTGCTGAAAATTTATTTTTAGTGCATCACTGCATTTTCAGTGTCACTCATAGTACACAATATAGAGCTAGGTTCTGAATTTATCAGCCAGTTTCATAGCATTCCTAAATGTGAACTCCATGCCTCAAACTAGAAGAATGACAGAGGCACAGGCAAAATATTGTCTGTTTATCGTGGAGTGCTTATCAAAATGTGAGCTGCTCGTAAGTGGTAATAACAACACAAGAACAGAAGCCACCAATGTGGCTGCACAATGACAAGGTCAGCAACTTTCAAAGCATTCATCTTTACATGCTTTTCTTCCAGCAGACTTCATCCCTAACACCAGATTTTTTACAGTAATAGTCTAAAAGGAAATGTCCTTGACTGATGGAGCATATTTCAAGCACGATTATTTCTCTTCGTGCTTGTGATTCTGAGGAATACACTTCGAATGTCCAATTGTAGATGACACACTAAACAGCGAAATATGTTTTTAAGGAGAGATGACAGGAGGCTGCTAGGCAGATTAGGAGCAGTGTTATAACATTTCACAGTAATAAAAGTAATAATTAAGTATACCATCAACAATGACAAATATATGTTACACTGACCACTGTTCATTGAAACATGCCTTGGATCATTACAATTTGTGGTCTTCATGCAAAACAAGGCATAAAGGAGAAATCTGTGCAACAAATGGCAGAAAGTGTAAACGGCTTCAACATTGTCCTGTTTGCTTAATTAGATAAAGCTATACACCGAGTGGCACTAGCTGAACACATGGCATGCTTTGTAGGCAGTAACTTGCCACGTATTTACCACCCAACATGAACACGTTGCTTATGCGTAATAAGCATTTGAGTCATATGCACTGCAGAAGACAGATACTACTCATATTGAGATTTACAAGCACCACAGTGTAAAGTGAAATATGCTGATTTGCAGGAGACCAGCCTTGATGACTCAGTGGCCATTGCGTTCTGCAGCTGGGTACAAGGTTTCAGTCTTCATTACTGGCCTCAGCAGCCACATTCTCAATAGGCTAACAGGCAAAAACACTGATGTGCCTGAATTAAGGTACTGTACTCAAGGAATAATATGCATCACTTTAAGCCTAACCAATATGCATACTTTTGTTTCCCTCATCTTCAGTTCGTGTTACAATGGCATAGTTTTCACTCTTACACTAAGAGTCCATGTCACCTTCGGAAACCACCAGAGTGGTAAAGCTTCGCATTATTATGACCAGATGCGTAGCAGCATGACAATGCACTCCCGAGTAACTGGACTTATTGGATGTTGTATTTAAAATTTCCCTGTCGTGTTTCATTTCATGGGTACTGCGCATGTTAAAGTCAAAATCAGTACAAAGCTCTTTCCTACGACATCCCTCATAGTCTACAGTGCAGCTTCTGAACGTAACCGCCCCCTTTTCTATGCCGCTTTCATTTCTGCGCATTCCGTCTGCTCTAAAAGTGGTAAAATTTTTATCGTCTTCATGGATGTCACCGATTTCAGTCAACAGAACTGTGCGGACAAGGTACTGTATTAATGCTACTTGAGGGACAATTAGCGGAACTCTGGAGACGTATTCTTGAATGGTCGCTTTTAGCAATATCACATTCAGTGCACAATTATTGGCTACGTCACGGGTAAAGGATAGTATCGCGGAAAGTGATTGTCCGAAAATACCTCCCCTGTAAAGCTAGAAACCCTTGAAAAGTTGCTTTCCAAATGAAAACCTTCACCCACACACCCACTGTAGTAATTATTTGCAGGGGAATGTCACTGTAACACAAACAGGACCCCCATGAGCATTGCAAGGAGCTTCCACTGGAAAGAATTTGGAATGATTGCGACAATGTGTTTTGAAGAATGTGGGCAGGGTTGGGGAGAATACACCTCCCGATGGGAATAATGCTTTTCGCCTCCAAGACTTTAAAAGACCCGAGCTACAGTGAGTGTGTGGATGAGGGTTTTTGTTTGGAAAGCACACGGAAAGCCCTCACACAGCACAATGTGTGACTCCTTCTTTTGCTTGTGCCTCCTCCGAGCATGTTTCCCGAAATCTGAACTGAAATATTTTCCACATTGGTGCAGAGAAAGATGCAAGAAAGTTAGGACCTTTGTACTTCCGTTTACAGCTACACAGCACACTACAGCACCTCCTTATCTGATCATTCCCCTCGAAAATAGGCATGTTGAGACAAAAATGCGGTCTGCAGAGGACATTGTGGATGGAAAAAATATTTAAGGGTATTTAAGATTTAAGAATTTTCTAATTGCAATGGAGTAAGAGTACTTTAGATCTGTGCCAACTATATTTTATTTTCTGGGATGTTAAATATGATAGCAGTTATTCACATCAGACAAATCTTGCCTGCAACTTCAGCTTACAGGTACTAGTCGCATACACTGCATCCATTAGCTATGCCAGGTGTAAAAACAGGTTTGTACTGAGAGCCGAGTTGGTGCTTCTTGCCTTTGAGAAGAGTGCCTAATTGATTAAGACATTGCCACTGGCCGTGACAGCTCTCCTACGATGTCTTGTCAGCTACTAGTCGTGTGATGAAAACAAGATGATTTCAAAGGCAGGTTTCATACATGTACGATATGCTGGTGTCTGTTGCAGAAATCATAATGTTTTTTTTTTTTTTCACATGGGAGTTGAAAGCCATAAAATCAGGAAAAAGTGTACAAGGCGGAAGACAACCTATTCACTTAGCACTCTATAACTTGTTCAAATTGGCCTGCAGCTTTGGTTGATGTATGGGATTTCTATATCCCAAAGCTACAGATTGTGTTATAACCCACAGTATAGAAGAGTTCCCGAATAATTTTGACCCCCTGAAATTGATTTCGTGGACGTAAACCTAAGCACACAAGTGTTCTTACATTTCACCCCGATCAAAATTTGACTGCTTCATCCAGAAATCAAACTTATGACTTTATGGTCAGCAACAGAATGCTTAGCCACTGACTAAGTGGCTTGCAGCAAATGTGATACTCCAATGAGTCAAGTCAGGTTTGGAAAATTAGATAAACGATAGATGCTGGAGAGAAGGCACATCACTCGGCTTTTTCATAAGAAAGGGAATTGATAATGCCCTTTTTCTTGAATTTGCCACTTTATGTAATCTGTTTTCTAAAGTTGCAACTTAAGAAGTGAATGTGTGACACAACTATTTGTTTCATAAGAAGCCAACAAACAAAGACACCAAGGACAACATAGGGGAAATTACTTGTTCTTACTAATTTAATTAAAGAAATGATAAATTAATGGCAATGAAAGTGGATAAAAAAACAACCTGCCACAGGTGGTGAACGATCCCACATCTTCACATTACACGTGCGATACTCTAACCAACTGAGCTACCACGGTCCCATTTCCCCATCCACTTTCTTGGGTTTTTATGTTTTTACTACTACAACTAACCTTGGCAATGTTAGCCATCACTACCACTCACAAACCTTGACGGCGGATGTCTTTTCTGCTGCAGGTGTCACAAGTACGTGATCTTTTTGGGTGAAGGCAACTGGCCAATAAACCCACACATGCTACCTGAAGGCATCAATGTTGCCGGATTCAAAACTCTCGTTCATGTAATGTGGGGCTAACCGAGGGGCCCGATTTTTATTAATCATATCATAAGAAGCCAACAAACAAAGACATTAAGAACAACATAAGGGCAATTACTTGTGCTTACTAATTGAATTAAAGAAATAATTAATAAATGGCAATGAAAGTGGACGAAAAAACAACTTGCCGCAGGTGGGGAACAATTCCACGTCAACGCAGTTGTTTTTCATGAGCTTTTCCTGCATAGCTTTCCCTTCATAGCCACAGAAGTCGTCCATGACTATAGTGTGGGGTGGGCGACCAGGGTGGGTATTCTGTAAGCATCCACTAAAAGGACTGTTCATTTCAGCGTGCGCTGAATGGATAGAGCTTGAGAGGTGGTGGTGATGATTGGCGCCGGCCTTACCGGCTTCAAGCTCTATCCTAACAACATGCGCTGAAATAAACAGTCCCCACTTAGTGGAAACTTACAGAATAACCCCCTTATGTTTCACGCTTTTTAGCTTGATTCATAAACACAGCAATCTTATCATATTGACAAGGTGCAACATTGCATCCCATTTTTGCAGAAATGTTGATAGCTTTGAGGGTCTGTGTGTGGAGCAATGCAGCTGTACAAAGAGGATGTCAGCAGCAGCTAATCCATCTAGCACACGGAAAGACCAAATCATCGAGCCTGTTTGTATCTTTGCTGCCCCATAAGTTCATTCACCATTTAAGAAAACCGACACAATTCATCTGATGATGAACGTCAATTAATGTTAATGCGATAAGCATTGAAGCAATGCAGCAACACATTGCACTGCTAACACCGAAACATGTATGCCCAGCCGTGCTCCTCTCACACTTCTTACTGCAGACGCTGCGTCATCAAGCGGAGCCTTGTAGAAATAAATCATGTACGAATGGATCTACCTGCAACCAGCAATTCAACTGCGAAATTGTTGATTGTGACCTTCAATGATCGTGCAAGAAGTGTGGTTACATTATTTCAGTGCGGGTTTCAGGATGCTTTGACGATGCATTTTTGAGCTGACACTGGTAGCCGTCTCAGTATGAACCTCAGGGTACATTCTGAATTTGGTAAGAATGGGGTTAATATAATGGTTAATTAGGCACACGTTTTCATACCTACACCAACTCACAGCGAAACAAATACAGCGACTGTAGCAGCTCGTAATGAGATTTACAAATCAAGACATCGCGTAACTTAGCGCGCAGAGTATGACAGTTTTAATTCCTAACCAAAGCCACACGACTAATCTAGAAACACACTTACCGGGTCTTTCGTCTTGTAGTAGAAGAAAAGGTTGCCCCTTAACCGGCACCACCGTTCCGTGAAGACTGCGTTAAGATCGAGAAATGTAATTAGTCAGGCAGGCCGGAATATCCGTCGGGCAGAACGAAAGTGTCTGCTTCAATGCGCCTTCAGGTTCTGGTTAATTAAAAAACGCGCAAGATTATTGCATCCCACGTGACAGCAATATGGTTCAAAACTCTCTTCAACAGGCGGCTGTATGTAAGCAGGTCAAGAGAGACAAACGAATACAATTAAGAAAAAAAAAAAAAGGCAGTTTACCATCATTTCGCCTGAAGAGTCCTTCCTGTCGCTCCTTGATGAAAAGCACACCCTCCTTTTCGAATTTGTACGACGGCTGTGATGCGACGGCGGCGATTTCCTTGGCATTGAATCGCATTGGCAGCGAAATTCATCAGGTCCGGCTCAAAGCAACCTGTGAAGAGGTTAATCTTATGCGCTATCAATTCCGTTATAACACGAGCAATGCGGAAGCAGCTCTGGCCAATGGGGCTATACCATAGATGGCATAACACTGGTTTATACGTTACACTGTCTCTCGGATACCGTGTATTTTACAAAAACATATATCAGACCACTGCGTGCAAAAGCGCAATAAGATAGCGTAGAACAGCTGACTGAATGCTCGAACGATCAGATCGACAAGTGCGAGCACAACAACTTACCGTACCGCTGTTCCTTCCCCTACGATCGCTGCGATTTCAACGTACGAGTGAAACATTTGCGAACGAAACCGACGAAACCTACGTAAGTATGTGGGCTCTTTCGCAGCCCAAAACGCGTTCACAAACAAAAATACGCTTCAAACGAGAACTAACGCCAGCGCACAGCCGACGAGAAATCCCGATGACCGGCATCACTAGTCTCGCACAGGGCAAAATACGCAATGAATTTCCACGTAATAAGGCGTTCAATATTAGTAAAAAACAACTGCTATTAGTGCAGTTTATATTGAATATTTAATTAAGTGGCAGCTTCTCACAGCGTATTTTAATGGCACGCTGCGCTTCACGTATCATCATCAACCAAACTACGTGACGAAAGACGAAACGTTTTTATATTCTGTGACCGAACTGCCCAAAAGCCATCCGCTGGAAAAGTGCGTGTGGTTCATTAGCCGTATTCCCCTCCCGACAGCCAGCGAGCTGCAGTATTTTTCTCCGGCTTCATCCACGTCACCATGAACTCCGAAGAAGAGCTCAAAAGTTTTATTGAAGGCGAGACCCAAAGGCAACGGTACCAGTACCTCGTGCACGATCTCACGGAAAAGTGCTGGGATGTTTGCATTGAAAAACCAGGCGCCAGGATGGACGCGAAGACAGAGAACTGCATTCAGAACTGCGTCAACAGGTTCATCGACACAACGAACCTCATTGTCGACCGTCTAGGAAAAACATCCATGGACTCGGAGCTCGTACAGTGAACTGAACTTGCGTTTACCTCCTACGCCATGGGCTCCGATGGGTTGCAACTAGAACTGTCGACCGCATAGTGCGATTGCTGTAGCAATAAATGCCTATTTCATCGTTGTTTTTTATACTTTATAGTCTTTGTGTGCGTTTCCGTGTATTGTACGAATACGGGACCAGTCGGTGTCACTACGTTGAACTTGTGCCCAAAGTGCTCCGAAAACTGAAGCCAGACTTACCTGAAAGGTGCCGAGTAGAAAGCTTTCATTTGACTTTATTCCCCATATGCCTTCCGGCAAATTCTTTCGAATAGAAGATTAAAACTTTGCTAGCACTGCTCGCAAACATGTCGCTAGGACCACGGTGGAATAATTTTTCTTCCACCGTGGCTAGGACCGCAATTTCTACCGCGCGGTTAGAGCGCAATTACGTCATGCGTCAGTCTTTAAGCGAGGTAACCCACAAAGTGCCACAAAACATTGCGATCACAGCGTAAGCACGAAAATGTTAAAAAATGCAAAATCATATTGCACACATTTAAAAGTACGGCGTTATCGCATCCTGCCTCAAGAGCTTTATCATGGAGCAGTTATGGCAACAGTCGATCTGTAATGTTTGTATTACTAATACACAAACCAGAACAATATCGCCAGTCTGAAGATTGGCAAATACAAATATAGGTGATAAAAATGAATTACCTGCACGCAAGTAGCCCCACCAGACTTCTCGCATTGTGCAGGCTGTAAAAGTCTGTTAGAAAATTCACACAACAGTTGCAGAGTCCAGTTTCTTTTTTATTGACTTCAAGCAGCTCAACACAAGCAAGCAATAATTCAGGCATCCTATTTGAGTTCCATTATTACAAAAATAATGCGCATCACTCCAGCAGTTTGTTTATGGCAGCTAATGCTTGTGTAGCAAGAACAAGGTCCATGAGGCAAACTACGGAGCAAAATTAACTGCAAGAATAAAGTGAATACCACTACAGCAGCCAGATTGGGTTAGCACTGGTAAGCTAGGTCAGTACACATAGTTGGGCGAGTTGGTTAGTCTAGTACAGTGGCTCTCAAACTTTTGGCTGTTACTGACACCTTTTACTTGTAAATTATTCAAGGCTGTCCTCGCTCTAGGAGTAATCAAAACACAGTCATGAACAACCAAGAGCTATTACTGTATTTTCACATGTACAACTCGCTACCATGAGTTTTATGATACCCTGACAAGGGCAGCAGTGAAAGCTATTGTACAAAATAAGGATTGTTTTGGAGCTTTAATTTGTACCGACAATTGTGCTGCACAGATTTACAAAGTATTACCACTTTGTGCAGTTACTTGTGCAAGTTGTGTGCAGACTTCTTTCGGTTCTACTGAGGCTTGCAACTGCAGTCACACATTATATGCATGACAATACAGCATGTTTCGATCTGCCAGAATTACATATTAGCTTTCTTTACGTTAGTAACAAACAACAATCAATGAAAAAGTCAATTAACAATATTGTCCGGCAATCCTAAACCTCGAGAAAAGTGACATTATATATAGAAAGTGCCTGTTAGTACAGCTACGCTGGTCATAACAGCACAAAATGAAAGATTTACTTGGCGCAGAATCAAAGAAATTGTAAACGTTTATGAAATTTCCACATGGCATGCGACGTCATGCATGTCTTTCAGTCAATCATGGCCTCATGTTCTGTGTCATGTTTTCTTTTTGCATTTCCACATTCTTTCAACACATTAAACTTCATAGATTAGCTGTGCGGCATTTGTTTTTTTCCAGAAGTCGTCTACAAGTGCACATTGGAGCATCGAGCCACATATGAAATCATACTGTGTCAGCTAAGCTGTACGAGGTCAAGTTTCGTATTCATGACAAAAAAGCATTTCACAGAATTTTCCTGGTTTGCTGATGCCTGAAAAAATATGTTCCCGGTATTTGTGGGTTGTTTATCGAGGACTGCTAGACAATATAATGCTGTGGTGCTAGTAGACGTGCTAAAACTTTCCAGAGGACCCCTTTGAGACACGGATCGTGGTATGAAAAATGCTGTTACAGTAGATTTTGTGATCTGATCACAGTTCAAAGCCAATTCTCACAGTTAATAGACATTTGCTTTAACTTCATTCTGCTGCTTCAAGCAATGCAAGTCAAAGACATACAGTCTTTGTAGCTGCTGAAGAAAAAATTTGTAAGTGATCGTTACTACTGCCTGAAGCATCTGCTTGTGAAAGCCTAGAATAAGCATTCCTCTGGAATTGAATAAAAGAAAAGGAGTCTATTGAATGTAAACTGGCACCTGAGTGAGGCATGCCAATGCAAGAGAAGGACTTAGTATTTTCAGATTAAAAAAAAAGAATTGCAAGGCAGTGCTCATGGACCACCATGCACAAATCTGACAAACACAGCAGACGTATATAGAGCGTCTGCTATTCCTTGCACATGTTTTTTTCCACACAATGCAAGAGAAAAATTCTTTGACATAAACCTATGTGTTAAAAACAGGTCCTAACTTATAGATGCATTCCTCTTAAATAACAAAAATCTCATAGTCAACCAAAGCGCGTGACAACTAGAGTAAAAAGGCAAGCCATGTGCAAAGTTAAGCCAAACAGTGTTTAGTTAAAAGGCTTCAAAAACAGCAACCTCAGCTAAAAGGCCGAAACTGTTCTGCCTTCCAGAAGAACACACACGCACCAATCTAGCCCAAGGTATAGCACTTGCCGACCTGCCACACAGTTATAAGTGCGTATGTTCACACTGCACTTTGGTAAAAAGTGTGAAAAAGGAAAAAACACTTTCTTGAACACACAGAAATCTGTTGTCTACAAACACACAGTACACCATAAGCTTGATCGAGGCACCAGCAGAGAGCAGTCTTTTACTATCCTTACCCTTATGTACACGCACACACGAAACAAAAAATCCATCATGCCTTGGGCAAAGCTATGGCAACTGCACAAATTTCTGACTAGAGGAATGGCTGCAACAAATTATACGTGTGCAATAAGAAGCAACACATACAGACAACAGGTCAGGAAAAAAAGAACACAAAAGGAGGCAAGCAGAGCATTTTAAGAGGCACATAATTGTGCTCCACTAGATGGTTACATCAGCCTTTCCATGTAACTATGAAAAGTTGGACAACCTGTCTACACCTCCTGAGAAGTAAAAGATGTTGGTGGCCACGCCTTCCCTTAATGTGTCTGTAAAAATAAAACAAAGAACAGAAAATGGTGCTCAAAATTCACAAGGAACAGAAAGAAAAAAAAAGCCAAAAATGACAATCCTAAAAACTAAATGCACTCCTTTCAAAGGGTCATCTTAAGCAAAGGCATTGGACATTACATGAAGAAGTTAAATTCCTATTTGCCTACAAATAAACTATACCTAATATATATACACAAAAAGCAGCAAACAATCAACTTCAATGTCTCAGTTAGCTAATGGGCCGGCCACCATAAGAGGCAAGCCTTTCTAATTTAACCAGGTCAACCCCTCCATCCTTTCATCTCGCACTGAGAAAAGTGCCCAGTGAATGCCGCCTCACCTGATATGTTGGCAGAGTGGAATGCTAACGAAGACTGCATGGTTGCATGACACACACCAAAACATCAGACTAAAGTATTATTGTTTCTCTAGCAGATACAAAGCAAGAAATGTTGTTTCACTTATGAAGGAAACTGTATGCTGAAGTAAAGAAAAGGAAAACTAAGAATGAGAGAAAGTAAACCAGGTAAAATGTCAGAGAGGAATACTGTGTTTACTAATGCAATCAAAATTATGTGCATTCTGTCTCACCACTAGCAACAAACGCTATGGCTCACACCTGCCAATGAAGAATGAGAATCTGCTGCAATGTCTCAAACCCAGAAAGGCTTGCCCAATGACCACCGTTAATCTTTGCTTGATCATTCTATTCAGCTGACTTGCATGTGGGAGGATCATTGGCAGACATTAAACAAGCCCTTCTCCCACCTGTCGCTCATATTTGACTGACATGACTTATTTTTCGCACCAGTGCATGGAATTGGCAAGATGAAGCAAGTATAGGCCACAGCTATCTTCACAATCAATCACATTTTGCAGCTTCAAGACATGAAGGCAATTATGTGCTCCAGACAGCATTTACGACGTCCTCTCGACTCTGGGTGACACACAGAGTGTAGTGTCACAATGGCTTCCATGTGAAACACTTCCCTAAGTTTTCTTGAGCTATGAACTTGCGAATCACAGTATTGAACCAGAAGTATGCAGCTTAATGATAATCGCCTTCATTGTGCCTTTGGGAGATTATACAATACAAGCAAAAATTTGGCAACTCAGAGTTAAATATAATAAAGCTGTGTGGAATTCAGCATTGAAGTAAGCTCATGGAGATTTCAAAAGCGAGGGCTGAGCATGGAAAACAAGTGGGCACATTATTGTAGACAAGCAATGTGTAATTTAATGATCAAATAAGTCACAATGTCACCAACCTAGTCCCAAAGCAGTGTGACATGATGACAAATAAGCTCAACTCAACCAATTAACTGCACGGTTACGCATAGCATGGCTTCCTTTTGTGCTTGCTGCACACATTCTTTTTTTTTTCACCCAGTAGAAACAGTCACGTGAAACACACAGAAGAGAAGAATGGTGCTTGCATTTTTCATTTGCCGTCGTCTTTTGACAAACGCATGCTACCACAGTGCATCAACAGCCTTGTCAGACACGCGGAAACCGTGGCATTGGGCGCCCTGAACATCACACAACAGTTTCGGTCACAACCTCAGGCAAGAAACACCGCAGCCGTGCAGTGCAAACCAGATGGCTACACACCACGCCACCATTGCTGCAAAACGAAAACAAAGCACAGAGGAAACGGTGATGGCGCTACTGGGGATTCGCAGCGAATGAGACAGTACTGAGTAAGACTAACTTAAGAAAAAAAGCAAGGTTCACATTTTAAAGAACTGTGAAGCCACATGGCTGGTACCATACCGAATGCACCGAATATCAAACATGGGGCAACCAATGATGCACTGCTACATGAAAACAAACAACAAATGTTGTACCTGCAACATGTTTGTGCAGGGCCCTGTCATTCGTTTACAAATGACCAGGATACACACATATCCTGTCTTGTGACTTCCACTAAATATGGTGTTGACGACTGCCATCTCGTGACCTTGCCATGACTCAGTGCCCTGTAACATTCCTAGCATTTAGATACTAGAAACTGTGGCAATTACACATCTGTTGTCATACCAGGCATCAATGCAGTGGTACAAAAGCACAGCATTTTCCTTACTACACAACAAAAAGAGATAAAGAGCAGCCAAAAGGATCCTGAAGTGGTCAAGATCATTAATGAAAGCATATTATAAACGGTGTGTGTGTGCACCTGCACACCCAAGACTTCCAAAACAGAAACAGCTGCGCAACAGCTCCAATAGCTGCACAGTATACTGCACCTGCTCTCCGGACTTGCTCAGTCATGCACCTTCCAAAAATATGTGTCTGTCTGACAGTGTAGACACATGCAACACAGCACAGGTCTTTGAAACTGAGGGAGACAGAGAGAGAGCAAGAGGGAAAAAAGAATCCGAACACCACTGCAAGACCAGCATCAAAGCATGGTGTGTCGCCTCATCTTGTACCCATCCCCTCCTGGCAGAATGATCGCTGCTACAATCGTCCCAAAGACAGGCTGAGTGAGAGAGAGAGACAAGAGAGGCCAATGCTGGAAACTAGGCCTAAGCTTTCGCGAGCCTCACTGCTCCAGCCAGGACGGGGAGTTGGAGTTTGGGTTCTTCACCTTGATGTTGAACTGCTTGAGGGTGGCCTCGAGCGAGGCCTGGTTGCCCGAAAAGTAAGATGACACCGCATTGTGGAACAGCAGCAGCTGCTTGTGCATCACCTTCACCTGCAAAGTTGCAGCAAAACAGAAAGAACGCCGCTTGAGGGCTGCATGCCTGGAAGTGCCCGGTAGATTTTGCGTAGACGGTGCACAGAAAACGAGGACAGAAAGGAACTGACTGGAACATGTTTAGCACTAGACATGTAGACCTGTTTGTCCCCTTTGTTCTCAGTTTCCATACGGTAACTACACCAAATGATGCCATACCAATTCACCCATACCATTATTCGTCCAGACTGAATGAACACAACCGTAAAGTGGTTTAGCACTCCATGGTAGAACTCTGCATGCATGTGTTCAAGAAAAAGGGCAACTACTGGTGAAAACAGCCAATTTTTTAAAAGCAAAAAGAATTCCGGTGATGCTATCTCTGACATCATGGCTGACAAAACCTATGGCACAGAAAGTTTGGCAAAAGCAGAAGCCTTCAACGTTTATTTTCATTCTGTGTTCTCACGGTCAACTGTCGAGGTTACTGAATTGCATGATGTCCGAGAGTTCACACAGATGGGGGAAATCGAGCTGTCTGAAGATGGCATCGTATCATTACTACAGAAGGTAAACGTTCACTCGGCTGCCGGTCCCGACTATATTTTCAATTCTGTGCTGAAGAACTGTGCACTGTCTATAGCCCATTTTTTAACTCAACTGTTTACGATATCTGTGTAATTAGGCTCTTTGCCCTCGGACTGGAAAAATGCAAATGCTATTCCAATCGGTGAAAGCAGTACAAAAACGAGAATATGCAACTATAGGCCTATTTCACTCACAAGTGTTGCCTGTAAGACACTGGAACATCTCATTTATACAAGTATAATGGCACACTTTTAAGAAAATAGCTCTTTTACTCCAACGCAAGATGGTTTCAGAGCTGGCTTTTCTTGCAACACTCAGTTGATCGAATTTCGTCATGATATCGCAGCATTTATTAACTATGGTACACAGGTGGACTGCATATTTTTAGACTTTCGAAAAGCATTCGATACAGTATCTCATACCCTGTTACTACAAGAGCTGTCTTATCTTAATATACCACATACTCTCCTAAAATGGTTGGAAGCTTATCTTCTTGAAATAAGCCAATGCGTGATTCTTGGTGGTGTCCACTCATCTGACGTTTCCGTATTATCAGGTGTGCCACAGGGGTCCATCTTGGGGCCTCTGCCTTTTCTTATAATTATAACTGATCTAAGTAAACAACTGCCATGCCATCTTAGACTTCATGCAGATGATTGTTGTATTTACCGTGCAATTTCATGTAAGGCAGACAGCGAACAGCTACAAAGGGATCTGAACAATGTTATGTCTTGGTGTTCCACTTGGAACGTGACCCTCAATCTGTCCAAATGCAATCTGTTAGGATTCACGAACAAAAGACAGCCCCTGACGGCAAGCTATGTCATGAATGCAACACAGTCGTCCCTTGTGATGGAATATAAGTGCCTAGGAGTTATTTTTCCTAGCACATTAACATGGAATGCGCACATAGATTACACTGTATCGAAGACTAGCCACATATTAAACTTCTTGAGACGCAATTGAGACAAGCACCGGCCTGTCTAAAGGAAACTCTGTATATGTCGAATGTACACCCACTTTTGGAATATGTGTGTAGCGCTTGGGACCCTTTTACTAAAGTTAACGGCGATGCTCTGGAGCGTGTGGAGTTGCAAGTGGTCCGTTTCATCACAGGCTATGAGTGTTCTAAAAGGTTGTTCGAAATCAGAAATATTATAGGATGGCCTCTTTTTGAAGACAGGCAAAATATAAATACTTATATTTGTCCTTGTTTTACAAAATATTTCACGGTTTAACGGGCATTCAAAAAGAAAACTACATCCGGGAGCATTCATATATATCTGCCCGTACTGATCACACATTAAAAGTGTGAGAGTTTGTTACCAGGATAAACCTATTCAAATATTCATTTTTCCCACAAACAATTCAACAACAGAATAAGCTCCCTCAAGAAATTGCCTCTACTTCCCTTTCAACATACCCACTTGTGCTTCTATGTTTTATTTCAAGTGTGCCTGGGCACAGGTGGAAGTTAATATTTATGCTTTCTTTTCTTCTTCCTGGTGATTTGTACTTGGCTTTTTTTTTCCCCCATTGTTGCCTTTGGTGTTTTTTTTAAAGAAAGAAAAAACACATTTCAGAATTCCAAATGACGAGTTACTAATCTACACTTCATGTATTTGTATATTTTTTTTTGTATCTCAATATTAATATTTCCCCCCTACACTAAAGCCCCACATGGGCACCGTACATATTATATATAAATAAATAAAGCGATAGCTAATGCTTTCTCCTCGAAATCTGTGCCAGAACGACTGTGCAAATGACATCACTGACATATTTTCATGCATCATAACAGTTTTATTTTATCTCTCTAAACAACCAACTGGTCCCAAGCAGATGTTGCCAAAATATACCAGGCTATGGGGCACCTGTTCGCCACACAACCTTCATGCCCTCTTGACCATACAAATACATTTTGAATAAAATTAATCTACTGACATTAATTTACTATTATATCCAAACATTTATTACATATTCCTCTTCAGTGTCCCTTTAATGGCAAGCACATCATACTGCAAGCAGGCTATGAACAGAGCTACAGTTGGGTAATCCAACACAATGTGTAATGCACTGATATATCCCCCCTTTCTCACTTTTTTACTAGTTAACCAGAGTTCATCAACACATTTATGGCTGAGAACCACTGCTCTGGAACCAAGCTACAAAAGAGACCAAACTTTGGCTGTTTGGCACATGATATGCAGTTAAACCTTGACATAACGAACTTCAATATAATGGAATTCTCAATGTAACAAAGTATTTAACTTTTCCTAACCTCTTGTCCATAGAACACCATGTAATCAGAACCTCAATATAACGAAGTGTGTTCATATGCGATTTTAATAAACGAAATTTTGCTTCCGCAGCGAAGGAATGCCAAGACAATAAATGGAAACTTTGGTGGATACAGATGGTCAAATGACTGAATTAGAAGCGGCTGCTTGCAAATGCACCTCTCAAATCACAGGCGGTGTGACAAGGGCGACCCCCGAAGGGAAGCCGTATCATGTTCCATATAAGGTCCAAGGGTGACAAGATCCTATTGCTCCCTGCACACTTTGTGCTCTAGGTGCGAGTGAAAGTGTACGAGGGTGAGAAAGAAAGGTGGTTACTTCGTGCACAACCGCCTCTCCGCGCAGGAGAGAGAGAGAGGGGAGAGAGAGAGCTCGCGGCAATGAAATCAAGCGCGCGTGAGGAGCAGACGGGGAAGGTGGAGGGGGGGTGAGTTGACATGCACCTCAGCTGTGGCTGCGCATGGCTGTAAGCGCGACTGGGCACATACGCCACCATGCACCCTGCTTCAGAGGTAATCTGCGGCGTGTGCAAAGAGCAGGCATGCTGAGACAGCATGGCATCATGTAACCTACCTTCCCACGCATTTAGTATTGAAGGCTGCATAATTTCAAGTTTAGGTGACCCGTCGGAGCGAGAGGCAGACCAAGTATTCGCTCCCTGCTGCTGGTGCTTTTCATGATGGCGTCGTCCCAGTGCAGACGGAGCTATCAGCCGCGGGAGCGGAGTGCACGCGAAAGCGTGGCTAGCTTTACCTAATTTGTACCGCCTATGTGAAGATAGAGCCGACGTATCATTCCGTATCAAAAACCGTATCATTCGTCACCAACTCCCAAATTCATCAAAATGAATTGTTTTCTCAATCAAATTTGCCTTTTTTTTTTTATTGCCCGATAATTTGGAAAATTCTGCAGTCCCTTCTCGTGTAAGAAAAATAGGTCGGCGACTATACTTATATGCATAAAAGGTCGAATTTCAATATGACGAAGCCAACTGCCAATTTTACCTACTTCGTTATATTGGGGTTTAATTGCACTAAAGGGACTAATAGAATAGTGCATGGGAGCACGCCTTGAGATAAGGAAATCACCTTGTTCTCTTCAAGAAACTTCATCTTGATTGTGACGTCGGCCTTGAGCTTCTCGTACTTGTCTCGGTGGATGGCGAAGTTGCGCTGGGCCTCGTCCATCTTGGAGGAGATGGCTGTGCCCTGTGTGCCCTGGGTGAGCTCCTCGAGGTCTGTGCGGTAGGCATCGTACTCCAGGCGTGCACTCTCGTAAAGTCGCACCGTTAGGAGCGTGTCATCGATGGTCTTGTGGCAAAGGGTGGCCAGGGAGGAGACAAAGAAGTTGAGCGCCCCGAGCAGCGTCTCGCCATTCTTGCTCAGTGACCGCTGCGCCTCGGCATTGTACCGGAACTCATCCTGCAGTGGTGGGCTGCGGTGTGCAAGCTCCTGGAATGCTTCTGCCAGGCAGCCCTGAGTATGAACCACCTGAGGAGAAAAGGAAGAGAAAAAGATCACTCAGATCCCACGGACTGTTTGTACTAGCACAAGTAAAGCTTTTGAGTACCCTGCAGCCTTATGACGTACATCACTGCTTGTACCTACTAACTGGCACTGCATTGTCCTCTCTAACGAGAGGGTGGCAGGTCTTGTTGTGAAACTTAATAAGAGGTACAAATTGAAGGTCGTACAGGTCTACGCCCCTACATCCAGTCATGATGACCAGCAAGTCGAAAGCTTGTATGAAGACGTGGAATCGGCGATGGGTAATGGGTAAAGTCAAAACAAAATACACTGTACTGATGGGCGTCTTCAATGCCAGGGTAGGCAAGAAGCAGGCTGGAGACAAGTCAGTGGGGGAATATGGCATTGGTTCTAGGAATAGCAGGGGAGAGTTATTAGTAGAGATTGCAGAACGGAATAATTTGCAGATAATGAATACCTTCTTCCACAAGCGGGATAACCAAAAATGGACGCGGCAGAGCCCAAATGGCGAGACTAGAAATGAAATAGACTTCATACTCTGCGCTAACCCTGGCATCATACAAGATGTGGACATGCTCAGCAAGGTGCGCTGCAGTGACCAGTGACCATAGGATGGCAAGATTTAGAGTTAGCCTACACTTGAGGATGGAATGGAAGAAACTGGTACATAAGAAGCCGACCAATGAGTTAGCGGTAAGAGGGAAAATAAAGGAATTCCGGATCAAGCTACAGAAGAGGTATTCGGCTTTAACTCAGGAAGAGGACTTTAGTGTTGAAGCAATGAACTACAATCTTGTGGGCATCATTAAGGAGTATGCAATAGAAGTCGGTGGTAACTCCGTTAGACAGGATACCAACAAGCTATCGCAGGAGACGAAAGATCTGATCAAGAAATGCCAATGTATGAAAGCCTCTAACCCTACAGCTAGAATAGAACTGGCAGAACTTTCTAAGTTAATCAACAAGCGTAAGACAGCTGACATAAGGAAGTATAATATGGATAGAATTGAACATGCTCTCAGGAACGGAGGAAGCCTAAAAGCAGTGAAGAAGAAACTAGGAATTGGCAAGAGTCAGATGTATACGTTAAGAGACAAAGCCGGCAATATCATTACTAATATGGATGAGATAGTTCAAATGGCTGAGGAGTTCTATAGAGATTTATACAATACCAGTGGTACCCATGACGATAACGGAAGAGGGAATAGTCTACAGGAATTTGACATCCCACAAGTAACGCCGGAAGAAGTAAAGAAAGCCTTGGAACCTATGCAAAGGGGGAAGGCAGCTGGGGAGGTTCAGGTAACAGCAGAGTCGTTGAAGGATGGTGGGCAGAGTGTTCTAGAAAAACTGGCCACCCTGAATACACAATACCTCATGACCTCAAGCGTACCAGAATCTTGAAAGAGCACCAACATAATTTAATCCATAAGAAAAAGGACGGCAAAGACTTGAAAAATTATAGATCGATCAGCTTACTGCCCGTTGCCTACAAAGTATTTGCTAAGGTAATTGCAAATAGAATCAGGAACACCTTAGACTTCTGTCAACCAAAGGACCAGGCAGGATTTCGTAAAGGCTGCTCAACAACAGACCATATCCACACTATCAATAAGGTGATAGAGAAATGTGCAGAATATAACCAACCCTTATATATAGCTTTCATTGATTACGAGAAAGCGTTTGATTCAGTCTAAACCTCAGCAGTCATGCAGGCATTACGGAATCAAGGTGTAGACGAGCCGTATGTAATAATACCGAAAGATATCTATAGCGGCTCCACAGCCACCGTAGTCCTCCATAAGGAAAGCAACAAAATCCCAATAAAGAAGGGTGTCGGGCAGGGAGATACGATCTCTCCAATGCTATTCACAGCGTGTTTACAGGAGGTATTCGGAGACCTGGATTGGGAAGAATTGGGGATAAGAGTTAATGGAGAATACCTTAGTAACTTGCGATTCACTGATGATATTGCCTTGCTTAGTAACTCAGGAGACCAATTGCAATGCATGCTCACTGACCTGGAGAGGCAAAGCAGAAGGGTAGGTCTGAAAATTAATCTGCAGAAAAACTAAAGTAATGTTTAACAGCCTTGGAAGAGAACAGCAGTTTACGATAGGTAGCGAGGCACTGGAAGTGGTAAGGGAATACATCTACTTAGGCAGATAGTGACCGCGGATCCGGATCATGAGACTGAAATAAGAAGAAGAATGGACTGGGGTTCGTTTGGCAGGCATTCTCAGATCATGAACACAAGGTTGCCATTATCCCTCAAAAGAAAAGTGTATAACATCTGTGTCTTACCAGTACTCACCTACGGGGCATAAACCTGGAGGCTTACGAAAAAGGCTCTACTTCAATTGAGGACGGCGCAATGAGCTATGGAAAGAAGAATGATGGGTGTAACATTAAGGGATAAGAAAAGAGCAGATTGGGTGAGGGAACAAACTCCAGTTAATGACCTCTTAGTTGAAATCAAGAAAAAGAAATGGGCATGGGCAGGACATGTAATGAGGAGGGAAGATAACCAATGGTCATTAAGGGTTACGGACTGGATTCCAAGGGAAGGGAAGCGTAGTAGCAGGGGGCGGCAGAAAGTTAGGTGGGCGGATGAGAATAAGAAGTTTGCAGGGACAACACGGCCCCAATCAGCACATGACCGGGGTAGTTGGAGAAGTATGGGAGAGGCTTTTACCCTGCAGTGGGCGTAGCCAGGATGATGATGATGATGATGATGATGATGATGATGATGATATCATCTCGCCCTATAACATCATTGCCTATGCCAACCAATCGAAACACATTACTGTATTTACTCTAATGCACCTTCCATTGTAACGTGCATCCCAGATTTTCGTTATGCAAAAAATGAAAACTGCGATGCTCATTGTTGGTCCACCTAATTTTGTTGCTAAGAGAAAGTATAATAGAAATTTGCTCTCACTTGAAGAAAGGAAATTTACTATATTTACTCAAATCTAACACACAATTTTTTCCTGATAAAACGGGTCCAAGAATTTTATGCACATTAGAATCAAGTACGGACCTTAATCTGCATTACCATATCGCCATCACATTTCAATATGGCCACCTCGTACGTGCTTCAAGCCTAGCTGCCGTAGCTTCCTCCAAGTGCTGTACTATGTGTACCTAGGTTAGTCCACCATCTGGCTTCCTGTTTTCTGTGTTTGCTCTATCTGCATAGAAATGCTGACTGCAAACACATGCCAAGTTCATCATGATGCCGCAATTAAAAGGAAAGTGGTCCTGTATACAGAGACGGATGAAAATCGGGTTGCATCACGGGCGTTCGGAGTTCCCGAAACTTGCATGCGGGACTGGTGCAAACAGGAGAGGCTTTCTACTCCGGTGGCTGCTGTGTACCACGTGGCCCCTATTTCAAAAGCGATCTATAATGGGGACAGAGTTTACACGTCTAGGCGCACCGTGCTGTGCTCTCGTCGCTTAGTTGATCTTAAAGTTTGCACCCGTCTGCATATTAGCATATCTTGTCCCACAAATGTAATGATCATCTGCTTTGCTTGCATTTCCTTTTTCTAATGCTGCGAGCCTGGTACTTAAAGGTCCCGAATGGCATGCGCGTTATCAGCGTGACATAGCATTCTAGACAGGAAAGTAGCAAGCGCAGATTTTTGAAGAAAGGAAACACAAGCAAGGCAGATTACGATTATTGTTGTGGGGCAAGACAAGCCCCAAAGGGTTCAAACTTTTTTAAGAGCGTTTCACATTGAAGCGAGAGGCAGCACGAAGGTCAATTCATTCGCTCCTATTACCACACTTCCTCACTCCAGAATACTGATAGCGAGTTTCCACGGTCATCAAGTGAGACGTGTTCATGTTTGCTTGTGCACGCGTGACACCATGCTTGTTAATTTAGTTAGTAAGCAAATGTTTAAAAGTTTACATGGCCGATAAAACTAATAGTATCCTTACTTTATATAGCTGTCTACTAATTTGCTATCGCAACTGATGCTTGACCATTCGGGCGAAACTGCGACTTCTTTTATTCATCGCAACTTTGGTGCTTTGGGAGTAAATCTGTTTTTCCAAATGAGAGAAAATTGTATTTCTGTATGAAAGAATGAGTTGCGCGGTACTGTAAAGGGCTTTTCTTTTTTAATGTTACGGCAAACGGGTGCGCATTACGACTGAGGGTGCTTTTTTTTTTTGTCATGGAAAACAGGTGTGCATTACAATCGAGGGCGCATTAGAACCCAGTAAATACAGTATTGCATACAGGCCACAGCGAACTACAAGCATCATTCATTGTCACTGCCAGAGGCCTCCTTAGTCAGAGGACTCCTTAGAGTAATTCATCTTCAGTGCCCTCTATGGCAGTTGAGAAACCACATTTTTTAAACACCCTGAGGAACATGGAAGCTTAATAAACTTACAAAGTCCATACACACTGCAACAGCTTCTACAGCTGCAGTGTTGTATGGAATGGGTTAGATTACAGCAATTCTTCATGCCAAGGACAACAGGCTGGCACTATAGGAATTTTGATTTCATACTTCACTGAAATGCGGATGTTGTGTTTAATAAATGTTTACTCAAAAAAAGCTCACATTAGAGTCAAGCAAATACAGTAAATATCTGCCCACCTTCCTCCACATTACACCATTCCTTCTGCCTCATCTCATTGCCTGCGCCCTTTTCACCACAGTTCAACCCCCAACTACCAATGACAGCAGCATATAAATGCGCTGGATGCCACAAAGAAAGCTTCAAAAGTACCCTCTGGAGTAACTTTCAGTAATGCAGAGAAGTAACCTTCTCAGTAACCCAATCCAACCAATAACCACAGCATCAAAACCCACCTGGCTCCACAAAGAAAGCTTCGCTTTAAAATGACTAACTGAGATCCACTACTAGTCTACTGTGATAGTGAAGCATTGCAATGATTAACGACACAAACAAGGGCGCACCTGGTGGAAATGCGAGGCGAGGGCACGTGCCAGGCGCAGTACGTGCAAGTACTTCGCCTGCGTGTCTCGCAACTGGTCAATCTGAGCTTCCAGCTCGGTGTCCACCGTCCTTGTGCCCTGCGGTTTGAAAGAGGCAACCAAACTAAGCTTCAGCAAGCTTGACAGGGGTGCCCAACTACAGAAAAACTAAAGACTGAAGACATTCAATGTTAACTATGTATGCAAGTTGCTTCAATGCATATGCAGTGGTGGAACAGTCACTTGACTTTATGGCGCACGTTGCTGCAGAGGCAAAAATCTGATTTGGCACAGTGAAAAGCACCTTCGGCGCAGTCTATATGTCATTATGGTCTAAACTTTAACTGAAATAGTCAATAAACATAGCAGTGCTGGCTTTATGCACATCAATCAGGCATTCAGGCTATAATTACTAAACTAGAGTAAATTATTTTTAATAGAATTTATTATACCTTAAATTCTGAGGTTCTACATGCCAAAATAACAATCTGATTATGAGGCACGCCATAGTGGGGGGACTGGATTAATTTTGAACACCTGGGGTTCTTTAATGTGCAACCAAAGCAAGGTATGCAGGCATTTTCACATTTCGCTGCCATCGAAATGCTGCCGCCACGGCCAGTACTCCATCCCAAGCCCTCGAGCTTAGCAGCAATTTTTTTTAGTAGAATGGCTTTCCCTGTGTGTATCTATCATGCTATAAAGCTGCTTCGACATTTTGACTGGCAACAGGCATCACGCATTCGGCACTTTTCAATCGATCTACAACAAAAGCATTTGCAGACTAGAGCATGTCAACAAGACCGCACCATAGGCCATGCACGATTATACTGAAGTTACAATGAGGATGCCCACAGGTTTCTTCTAATGCACACAATATCTCCTGCATTATTGTACGCTCTGAAAAATGTGAACGTCAATTAAATTAAAAACACAAAATCTGTTTTTCCAATCGTGGAGGGTTGCAAGGAAAGTCCCCACTCATAAGCAAATTAAATGTCAGCAGTTGAATACACGCATTACAAGATACTGTCACACCGCGAACAAGTATAGATGCTAAACAATGTGCGACCAGACATTATCCAAGGCTTCGTTTTGATTCAACTTCCACCTTGAGTCAGCTCCGTGCCACATTAGTGCAAGAAATGCCAAATTGCAGCAGAAAAAAAAATTGCAGTTCAACGGGCAGTACATTGGAACGTCCACCAGAGAGAACTGCAACAAAAGAGCGAAAACAGCACTTCCACGATGATGACTATGACAACAGTGCGCTTTAGGCTTTGGTTTCAAATCAAATACTAGAGTAGCAGTGACGAAAGGGGGGCTCTCATTTTTATGCTTCATTTGGTGCAGGCTTGGTGCAACTTTACACTGATATGCTGCTTTGGAGCCGGATGGCGCAAATGTCTGTTTTTGGTGCAATTTGCCACAGCTGTCCTACCGTAGGTATGTCACTACCAATATTCATGTTAACATGTAAGCATAGCCTAGCTGTTTTATCACATTTACCTGTAACAGTACAAATGACAGGATGTGCAAAGGTGTGCACACGCACACAGGAAACAGAGCATACAGCACTACAGTCTCTCCTGTGGTGTTTTGTGTGCTCTTCATTATCCCATGTACCACTATGCTACAGTTAAATATGTCTAGATGAAAGCTACCATGCGTTTCTTCTGGATCAGATGTCCCAAACACAGCCTGCAAACTGCTTGTAGCCACTAATAACAAATGCCAACAGTACCACCTTCAGGGTGCTAATGTTAGAGGTGAGATGAAAAGGCCTGCCCTTTCTGTGAGCCAGTTCAAATAATACATTTTAGTTTTTCTTCATTTACTTGTTATATGTAGTAAGCAAGCATCAATGCAAGGCCGTACCATGGGACAGTCAATATACTCGTTTCATGAGCACTGAATCCCACAAAAGCTTCACGGAACAGCCATGACCTAGTTCTAGGCTGATCCATGCTCAAGAAGAGATTGAACGCTCCCTGTCCCAGCATTTTTGTGGTATGACAGGGGCCTTTAAGAACGCCCTTGGGCAGTGGCACCAGATTCCTCCCTAGGCAGTATTATTGCAAGAAACTCTACAGCTGCAACAGAAGGATCATGAAGCAACACACAGCAACCGCACCTTCCCTAGCTTCTCTGAGAGCATCTGCCTTGTGCACTTGTAAGTGGAGACACTCCATTGGCGGAGGTAGTCAATCTTGGAGTGGCCAGCCTTGGTCACTCGGGGGTCACTGCCATTCTGCACTGGACTTGGTGTCGTGAGTGGTACACTTGTGGTCGCTGCGGTGAATAAAGAGAAAGTGCTGCTAACAAAGCACAACAGTGATGTGTACACTGCAAGTTCTCATCGGCAGTCTTTTGAGGACCGAGCCATAAAGGGCAGTGTCTTTTTGCCAATAATTTCATTGAATTGTAAACAACAAAGATTAGTTCCATAGTTTCTAGCTCCAATACATGTAGTCTAAAACTCAGCAGTTTCGAACCTCTGCAAAGTGCAATTTCAAAGTAGCCCACAACCTTTTTCAATTCACCCCTTCAAAACAGTTGGTTTACATTTTGTAAACACTTGCAAAAGGGGCTGCATGTGGAAGAGAGAAAATTGCAATATAACACATTATCAGAGCTTTTGCTATACCTACCAATAACAATAAACCTGTATAGAGTTCCCACACAACTGCACACTCAACCTGTAACAACCATATGTTTCACAAGTATGCAAGAAAGCATGGAGTGATACATGTTTTTGATGGGCAGCCTGCCTCATGACGATAATACTCATACAGCATTTGGAAATTTTCTATGTGCCTTGCTACTTGAGACCTCACTTTCTATCATGAGCCAAAAGGTTGGAAATACAACTGATCGTGTCACATAATGACTTATTGGGTTGGAGTTCGTGTGCTAAAGCTGCAATGTTCGTACCTTTTAGAGCATTTTTTTGTGGAAACAATTTAACTGCAAAACATGGAGTGCCCATTCACCTTTCACATGTTCAATTTGGATGGATTGTGGATTATTAATGCTTCATGAAAGCGCACGTACTGCACAGGGTTATCTGCATTTAAGGTTGCACAGTAGCATAGATCCATCCAAATATTTATGGATACATGGTACATTCAACGGTTAAGAATCTCTATACTGGCCAAATCACACGACCAGGTATTTCACTCCTGATTGTAACATTTTGTGTGCCTCCCTACACATGGCACAGGCAGCCTACTATGATGTTTGTGCTCTTGCTATGCTACGATGCCACAGGACAAATATTCAGCTCTCGAAATGAAGAGCCATGAGCAGGCTTCTACATGTAAAAGACAGAGCAGTGAACAATGAGTAGCAGTAAACAGCATCTACCGTGTCTCACTGCAGGGAGTCCACACCCAAGCAGGAATCCACAAGCCTCATTTTTCACTTGGAAGAGACAAGAAAATTTATCCGCTCAATTTCACAAAAACCAAGCCATTTTCACTTAACTATGATGCCCCAACCAGCACTTCTAACAGTTCGCTTAGCACCAAACTCTGCAACAAATGCACTTGCTGTGCCGACACCAATTGATCACATTCGAGGTCAGGACATTTTCCTCTCCTGCACAGACTGACACTTGGAAGTGCAAGAAGATGAAGAAATGGCGCAAGATGTGTAAGAAAGAGGGCGCTGGCACATGGAAATGAAGGACACCAGCACTGGTAAACACATTTGCATGTCATGTCCTTAAAATCAAGTTTTCAGAGGATTCTTTTAGCTCAACTCTCTTTTGAGTAGAGTGCACAATGCACCTAAGTATAATTTCATTTTTGTCACATGCAGCCTTGCAAGCAAAAAATTGTCGGTATGAAAAATGAAAGAATAAAACAAGGGTTTGCACTTCTCAAAGCGATAGGCCTAAAGAAGAATTGAGCCATTCTCTATCAATTATCAGATCCCCAGCAATATATACCTCTATTGTCAAAGTATTCTAATGATAGACTTTTACTGACAATTAAGGCCATCAACTATGGACTTCAAAATGAAACAAGGCAGAAGCACAAACTACTGAAAGCACACACACACAAGCACACATTTTCTCATTCCAGGCACAAAACCTCCAGCTTTGTTCAAGGGCTCCTGAAACGGTTCGGACAAATTTCGTAGACCTGTAGGGTACAGCTTAAGTAGAACATTCACACCACAATTTAAGTGAAGCGTTACATATTAATGGAGCTACAAGTAATTGCAAGTTACCCTCCTCCCTAGCCATGCTTTTCCTCCTCGACTCGTTCGCCGAGCGATCTGGGCTAAGCTCCGCCTTCACTTGTTCTGCATCACAATGCGACGTCACATCATCCACTTCCGGTTGTTTTGGAGTCCGCCCCCGCCCGCACAAAACCTCTCCGCTAGCCGCTTGGCCATCGACCCCAAGAGAGCGCTATCGAAGCAGCGTGCTTTGCGAGCATTCTGTCGTAGCGCCGAACTTGTCCGTTATTCCGGTAATCACACACTAGCTGAAGTTTCGACGGAACAGTGAAGGCATAAACTCAAGTTGATGAAGGAACTGTAGCGTAGACGTACGTGAGCTGCCTGATCGGTCTCCACGGTCCAGCCACCCGTTGGTGCAGAGCTTAACCAGCCAAAGAAAGCGCTAGTATTGCTCTAACCAAGTGTAAAGCATTTTAAACATTTACAAAAACAAAGTGTTAACGATTACACTCCTGCGAAAAATTTACACCAGCAGCAAAGAAGAATACGTTTTGTTACTGCTACTGTGTGTGGTTGAGCTCTATGCCACCAAGTGGCTGCACCGTGCAGAACATTCACATTTGCGCTTCTGTTCATCCCGTGAAACAACACGCAAGGGGACACACCCTTGCACTTGCGTTTACCCTAATACCGGACTCGCGAAACGCTACTGCGTTAGTAATCTTCCGGTGTAAAGTGACGGCCGGAATCGCGCAAATCCTGACACCGATCGGAGAGTGGCAGTCCGATGCGCTGCAGCCAGTTCGCTAGTCTACTGGCTTGCAGAGGGACAAAATGTCGCAGCTTGACATATTGCCAGTCGCTACGTTTGCAGTCCACAACGCAATAAAAGTCGAATCATAGCACTTGCGAAAAGACAGACCGACACTGACGGCGGAGCTCTCGTCAAAGACTGAGCACGTTGTAACACAAGCAGACGACACTTGCTGCGTGCCGGAAGTGCTTAAGTGTACTGAAAAATTGTTCTTGTGCATTCCCTTTGTGTTACTTTCTTTTTATAAAAACAAATTAACTAAAATTCCAACTATTACGAAGAGCATTTGTTTACCATAAAGTTGAAAAAATTATCGATCATGCGCGCTGGTCAGCCAATCGGATAGCTCGCCCCACTGACGTCATATGGGTGAGTTCCGTCATATGGGTAGAAGCGGCTTAAAATTCCGCCGAGCAGTGTGCTGCGATCGGCAGCGACGTGCATGTTTAAAACCTTATAATAAATTACACGCTTTACGCGGAGCGCTTAAATTATCGATCATGCGCGCTGGTCAGCCAATCGGATAGCTCGCCCCACTGACGTCATATGGGTGAGTTCCGTCATATGGGTAGAAGCGGCTTAAAATTCCGCCGAGCAGTGTGCTGCGATCGGCAGCGACGTGCATTTTTAAAACCTTATAATAAATTACACGCTTTACGCGGAGCGCTTAGATGTGTCAATTAATGATCAGAAGGACCTACTCTAACGACTCGGTACGTTTGTAGAAAACCATCAAAATCGTTTCAGGGTCCCTTTAAGCTTTAGGCACTATCTTGGCACCTGACGCTTATTTATTGACTATCACAGAGCCCTCGTACAGGTCTATGTATAGCCTGTCTCTTCCCCACTCAGAGGACTCTTTTGATTTGTTCCATTTCACAGAGCTTCTACCATTAACAACTCTCAACTCCTACAAAGACAAAACAGTGCAAAATCAGGATGTCAATAGTTTCCTAAAATTGATTGTACTCCCCCTGTGTTTGTCTTTCATCCTTGCAAGGTGTGTGAAAGGAGCTCAAGTGGGCAAGCAAAAGTAAAGCGGAAATGGACTGCTGTCAATCCTTTAAAGCTAGATCTCGGCTACAAAATCACCGCACCAGATCTGCCCCTATATCCACAAATTTGCTTTGTTGGTAAATTCTTTTACTCCTCCAAGCAAAGGGCAGGAAGAAGAAGAACAACTTTATTCTCTGAGTGGTGCATATAGGTGGAGCCCCTATTCCAGGGCCCCACTGGCTTCTGCAGCTTGCCGGGCCTGGTCGAGGGTCGCCAGCTGGCTTCCCAAGTCCGGATCGGTGAGTCGCGCCTCCCACGACCAGTTAGCGAGTGAGTCCATAATTAGTGGCGAGATGGCGTGTGTTGGGCGCCTCGGGCATCCGTATGTGATGTGCTGGAGTGGTGTATCTTCACATCAGGGACAGCTGTCTTTATGTCTGTCGGGGTACACCTTGTTTAGCCTATGCAAGTTAGGAAAGGTGTTTGTCTGTGGTTGGCACCAGTCCCTTGCATGCGCAAAAGCAGGACCCCTCATCTTAAGCAGACAGACCACCTTGATAAGACTTTTGGTGATTCCCAAGATAAAAGACTGATTTGAAAAATAGTCACTGACTCTAGTACTTAGGAGTAGATGCTGAAAGTGTTCAAATGAAAAGGGTCGCTCGAAAATTACTGAGGAACATTATTCAAGTGTTACGACTACTTTAATTGGAAGGGCTACACTGCCTCTGTACAGCTGAATAAAGAAAGAGGGTGGTGCCAAATATTCCACGATATAGGAGCAATGCCGTAGATTTATCCTTGCAAAGAATAACTATTTATTGCACATTAAGATCTCAGCAAACATGCACATTTGAAATCTCCCCCAACAGAAATGGCCACCATATCGCAGCAGGAAATTGTGTGGTGGCCTTGTGATCAAAACTTCTTGGCCACCACTGAAACACTCAACCAAAGTGCCAGTTGTGCTCACCAGGTGGCTGAGCAGCCCAGGGTGAACTGAATGAACTCGGCGGCACATTACTTCGCTGCTGTTGACTGGCAGGCCGGTGACCTTCTGGGTGAGGCATTGCGCCTCCAGAGTGAACCACGTCTCTACTCTCGTTTAGTGGAGGCGCGTCGTCCAGAGCCTTGCGCAGGTCCTCTTCAAACTCGCGTCCAGAGTCCGCACTGTGGCTGGGTGACGACACTTCGGTCATCCCTGCGAGTAGCGGTACCCATGTAGCTTGAATAGTGAGGACAAAACTCAGAAGGTAAAACTAGCAAGCTATTCAACAGGAATGTCCCAAATGTGGCTCTTATGAGGCCTACTGTCCAGTACAATATAAACACGGAATACCATTAGTTTTTGCCAAGCTAGGCAGTCTTCACAAACAATGGCATTTGCCATTCTAAAAAAAAGGGGGGAGGGGGCATGTCCCAAAACCACAATGTGATCGTGACGCATGCCGTAGTGGGGGACTCCGGAAATTTTCATCACCTGGGGTTCTTTAACATGCACCCAAAGTACATGGATCATCTGCCATTCTCAGAAACTAGACGAGCATTTCTCAGCACGAAGGATAGGCAATCAAAAGGCAGACAATGGCACTGAAATTTAAAGCTCCGATTGCTTGCTGATGCTCTTGAACAATACAATGATTTCATACAATACTATACAATACAATGAAGATGCCGCCCGAGTCCAAGGACTTCGAGCCGCCACCTGGGGCCACCACAACAAAAACTGCTGAACTAGTCTTTAATAAAGTTTCTTATTCTTCTTTTTGTGGCTGTTTGGACATGTCTGTATGGCCACCACTCCTATACTTTATGCAAACCATACAGTATTAAAGATAGAATGCCCCTGGAATGGCTGGTCAGTGTGTCAATTATATAAAGTTGACTGAATATTGCTGCACCTAAGAGATATGATATCCTTCCTTTGGTTTCAGGGCTAATGAAATCGAAACGTAATTGTGTTAAAGAACAGCACAAGTGAACATGTGGGGTGACTTCATGAATTTGTACCAGATTTGAGCAAACGGATTTCAACAGAAAAACCAGTAGACGACAATGCCTAGTGTTAACAGATGTTTAAATACTTCGTTTAGCGCAAAACAACGGACACAAGAAAAGGCGACAGGACAAGGCGCGACAAGCGCCTTGTCCTGTCGCCTTTTCTTGTGTCCGTTGTTTTGCGCTAAACGAAGTATTTATGGATCCGCACCAACTAGCCCGCCAACACATTGTGCTTAACAGATGTTGCAATTTGGTTTCACAGTACCACGCCATCCGAGGTATGAAGACGTCGCAGCAAGCAAATGTTTCAAATTTCCCGTACAACTTACAAACTGGCACGATTGCTGTGCATTTGCGAACATTCAGCACTTAAACTTTGGTTTAGTACCCGAGGCTCTTGTTTCACGAATGATGCTCGTTTGCTCACCACAGCTGCTCTCCTTCAATTGCTCTTGCTAATACGATTCGTTTAGCTCACAAGCAAACGCCATTCCATGGCACAGCAAGAGAGTATTTCCTGCCTCATCTGTCACATTGAAAAGCAGGCAACGCAACCAATTAAAAAACAATACAAAATGTTACGACGATTGGCTATTCAGTTATCACTATCCCTCCCTCCTTCCTCCCTAGTAAAGACGTTACACAAAATTTAACAAGTCCCCTTCACACTACCGTTATGCAGCTGGAGCGGATGACGTGTGCCATGTCACGATTTTCCACTGCCTAAATAACTCCCCCGAACTTCGGTCAATAACGGAATTGAAAATCGCGATACGCAGGAAAGTCACATACTGCGTACAGCAAGATGCGCGGTATCCAAGAGCGAGTACGAAGTGATCAAGTTACACACGAGAAGTTACAACCGGCTATTCGCGCTGTTCAACCAGGCATTAAAGGCTGCCATTCATCAGCTAATGGTCACTTCGTGATCAATACGTGTCTTTTCAGTCCCTAGGTACCACGCCTAACGACTGAGAGCTCCGATCACAGTCGGGACGAAGAATAACCAGCACGAAAGACTGCGGACACAGTGGGAATGCTACTTTTCAATGCCAAGCACTCCAAGCGTCCCGAAGATCCTCCATGGAACAGTACCGGATCCACCCTTGATAACAGGACAAGTGCCGTGGACTCCGCAGAATGTCAAAATTAAAGACAAGTCATTCTTACCTACACGCCCAGCTTAATGCGCTCCGTGACGCTATCCTCACGAAACCAGCGGGACCATCAAGTCTAATAAATTCGAGGTGAAGCAAACGAACACCTCATTATCCATAAAAATTAAAAAAAAACACCGAAGTCTGACAGGAAGCACTGGCAAAAGCGTCACTTCCGACAACGTACGCTTTCTAAAAACGACGTTTAGCGGCGCTACAAAAGCGTTGAAAATGAGGCGTTTCATTTAATGTTTGTATAAGCTGCTAGTTCCTTTGTTCTTTCCCGGCTTCCGAGTTCGCATATTCAGTCGAAATCTACCGAACGCCGTCGTGTAACATTTGGCGTGCATAAACCTACGATTACACGTAAACAACCCTTCTTGTGTTCATCGGGCGACGCTCCACGACTGGTTACGTCACAAAACCGTTTGAAGCAGACGAACACCGCCTGCAGGCGCATGCATATACAGGGTGCTAAATATTTCGCTGCGCCTGTTCGAAAAATGATCTTGCGCTCACTGCTGCACAGTTCTTGCTCAAATTATGGTGAAAGATCTCATTTTGGAGTCTATGTCGTTTAGTACAACACTTGGCAGAGTTAATTGCCTGGTTTCCAAGAAAAAATTTCAAATTTACCTTCGCGTATAAAAATGCGAGCGGTTGCCGCGACCTCACAAGCATACACTTGTGTCGCCGCCTGCCGGGAGCTGCAGAAAACAGCGTTTTAAGGAGGGCAGATGCGTGTTGCCCGCCCCTTGAACACGCGACTGCCCTCCCTGAAACGCTCTCTGCAGCTGCCAGCAGGCGACGACACAAGTTTATGCTTGTAAATTTTCACGTTTTTCTTGAAAACCAGGAAATTAACTCTGCCATGTGTTGCACTTAACTACATAGACTCCAAAATGCGATCCTTCTGCAAAATTTGAGCAAGAACAGTGCAGCGGTCAGCGTAAAATGATTTTTTTTGTTTGGAACAGGCGCAGCGAAATATTGAGGACCGTGTATTCAGACGGAGCAGGGTGATTAAAATTATTTGCTCAGGTCTGCTACAAATGTTATTTTTCTTAACCACTTCTCATTTTTTATGCTTTTTATGTTTTAATAATATGTATCCGACTAGGAAAATGTTTCAAATCAGTTAATCGTATATATATAAACAAAGAAAGAAGTACACTGATCCAGTGTTACTGTTACTAAAGTAATATTTCGCCTAAATTGATGAACCATACTTAGCATTCTATGCCATCCATATATGTGCAGATATCGTGAAGAACGGGGAAAATAAAGAAAGAAACGCTGCTCCACACGTTACCTTAGAAACCGGTGGCTCTGCGCTTTCTGAAGTGGTCCTGCAACTTAGAACGACAGAAAGCTGAGCTAGTTGGTAAGGATTTATTATGCAAAAAAAGGTGAGGCGTGCAGACAGGACACAAGAGAAGTGGACGGGCATTCGTGTTGTCCACTTCTCTTCTCTTGTGTCCTGTCTGCACGCCTCACCTTTTTTGCATAATGGTCCTGCTGCATTTCTTTTTTTATATCGATGGGCATTAACAACAATTCTCAAAGACGAATATTCGAAAACTTCAAGTATCGAAGTCCCGAATATAATACGAATCGAGTAACCTTGACAATTCAATTCGAGTTAGAAACTTCGCTTATTCACACTGTGTGGAGGTGCGACTCTCACGCGTCCCCTGATATGTTGTTTTCCCGCACGGCGCGTATCCTGTAATCCGGCTTCGCCGCGTGGCCTGGCGCCCGCGGCGGTCGGCGTGGTTGAGGCGCAGTACGATAGAGGGCGCGAGTGTTGCGCTGCTAACGCCGCCGACAGGCGGGGTTACTTGGGCGCCGAAAGACAAGGCCGTGCCGTGCCGCGCGTGCGCCGACCCATGCTTCTGCGAGACCGTCTCGCGTGGCCGCCTTCGAACGCGCCACCGTCCGCGTGACCGTACACGCGAACGACCAGGCGTTGGGATCCAGCATGGGGCGAACATATTCGCTCGCTATCCGGTCGCGGTGAGTCGGACTTCTAGATTTGTCGCGCGCCCATCGGCATGTTTTGTGGATAGCAACTCGGCTAGCAGGTATTGATCTACGAAAGGTGCAATAAATGCCCTGGTGATTGTTTGCACTACTGTGTTGTCGTTCCTTTGTCCCAAGAGTACGGGTGTGAGAGATCCCACAACACACTCATTTTTTTTCACTGTGCAAACTAGCGCATACGGTACATACCACCCTTCTTCACTCTTTCCCCCCTTCTCTCGCATTCTCACCTTCGTAACACGATCCAGTGAGGACCCACGACTCTGTTAAAAAAAGAGATGAAGAAAAAAATGTCTTAGGTTATATATATATATATATATATATATATATATATATATATATAAGTGGTGATGGTGGGGAAAGAGACCTGGGAGAAGATAAACGTGCAATTGTTTTACTATTTATCACTTTCTATGCAAGTTTCAAAACCATGTGGACACTCCTCGCTATCGAGGTATTTTCGTGATATAAAGCAGATTTTAGAGGGGCACCAAAAAGAAATTTAAAAAGTATTTTTATCTGTGTTACTAAATTATTCATGTACAATGCCAAAAATCCACTCTTACCGCGAGAATACAATTGGTACACCAGAAAAGACGCAATAACCAAAGACGGGTGGCGACACCGTCTTGAAGTTCCTGCATCAGGTCGCCCTTACGTCACAGATTTTGAAGGCGTCTGCTCCGACCGTGTTAAATTTTCATCGGTAGAAATGAACCACAATGCATTCTAGACCAGGAAAAGACTGAACTTAGGACGTTTCAATAAGTTTTCCAGAACCGCAACGCCCAAATGAGAAAATATGTACTTTGAAATTTTTGGCGTCACACTGGCCCTGAGATTTCGGCGCAAAATTGGAAAATTAACATCCGGTGACTGTCGGTAGCGGAAAATTCATTTAGGCTGTCAATCCTAATATAAAGATTGTTCAAAACATCAAAATTTCAAGAATCGGAACTATTACTTTTACAACTCTGTAATTCAGCAATGAAAATTGATATCACAATTGTGTAAACTGCACCTAACAATACAACTAAAGCAGACAAAACTGATATTTCATATACCGCTATGAAATATACCATTAATATGTGAACAGGACTTTTGCAAAACACTCATAAACGCTGTAACCAATTCACGTAAGCTATAAATTCACATACCAAATTTGTCCGCTTTAGATACTAACAGATTCAGTTCACATGAAAGCAATTACTGTTTTTGAAGAAAAGTTCTGCATTTGTAAACTTGGTGCTTATAGCTTTTCTTTTTACCGATACCAATTTTCGGTAATTATTCTAATAAATTCAAAACCCTAAATAAAAAATTATCTTGCAACCGTCACTAGAACTTAACTTTCTCTCTTAAATATGACACATTTCGTTCATATTGGTCTGATAGCTACTTCTTAAAAGCGTTTCTGCGTTTTACGTGCATTTGAATCGGCGCTATAGGAGTAGGCCCCGAGCTAAAGCTCCAATTCTATGGCTAAACTTCTCATTAAAATACATAATTAAAACAATCCTTCTTAAAACAAAGCTACAACAAGAATGTTTGGCAGCTCTCTATGCTGCGGTTGACGTCTTTTGAACAAATTAAGATGTAAATGTATACACGTCATAGAAAAAAATTAACTTCTCAGAAGGCTTATGAAAGGGAGGGCGTCATTGTAGGTTTGACACCACTAAACGAGGTCACGTAAAGATTGAGAAATACTGATCTAGACTGATGTATATAGCGTCTCTCCTAAGTGTCCCTTTAAATAGCGCAGCCAAAGTAAGCGTAGGCAGTCTGTCGTGCGCACAAAAGAACTCAAGAAGAATTTGGATTCTAAGCCTATACAGAGTGTGTAGCTGACTATAGTTCTGGGCTGTGCCGTAGGTAAACGTGTAAAAAAGCGCGAATTCAGAAAGCACGGCAGCACATGTAGTGAAAGGTCAAACGACCTTTCACTACAAGTCAAGGACGGTTCGTCCTTGACTTGTTTTCGTCCTTTCGCTAGCTGTCACATGTGTGATTAACATTTTGCCTCCGTCCTTTTCTGCGCGCTGAACTTGCCCCTTTTTACAAGATAATACACAATATGTCAAGCCGGCTAGGACCTTCCACTGTCTGTGCTGTTATACCTCGTTGCGAGGGCTGAGCTGTTTGCGTCTGCAACAACCTTTATATAGCCCGCCGCGGTGGCTTAGAGGCTATGATGTTGCGCTGCTAAGCACGAGGACGCGGGATCAAATCCTGGACGCGGCAGCCACACTACGGTGGGGGCGAAAATGCAAAAACGCCCGTGCCCCGTGCATTGTGGGGCACGTTAAATATCTCCTGGCGGTCGAAATTAATCCGGAGTCCCCCGTGCAGTACGGCGTGCCTCATAATCAAATGGTGGTTTTGGCACGCAAAAAAAAAAAAAAAAAATCATACAACCTTTTGTATAACAGAAATGACGAGAAAAAAAGGCCCTACTATGATTGGAGCAATCCGATTCCGTTAAATCCATGCTGTACGTTAGAGCTATACAGCTAGCTCCGACAAGCGCGGATATTTCTGAACAAATATTAAATTATGGAGATAAACGCCCCTAAACTGCGCAGTGAGTTGTGAGCGACGCCGTATATCATGGAGGGCTTCAGATTATTCTTGATCCCCTGGGAATCTTTAATGTGCCTCCAATGCATCACAGAATCACAGAACCGCATATAGTCATCTGGTTTATGATATCATGCCTCTGCTTGCCGAGGCGTCTCAATACGGGCATACCTTTGTGCTGCAATGGACTCCTAGCCATAGTGGAATAGCTGGAAATGAACAGGCTGACGCGGAAACAAAAAAGGCGCAAACTGACGGAAACATTATAAAAATTAATTTTTCCCGGTATGACATCAACGCTTTGCTCCATAACCCCATCAAAACATCTATGGCGCCACAATGGGATAACCCCGAACATCAGCAAGAGCGCCTTCATAGACTTGACGCTGATTTCCGATTCCGGCTTCCACTTCGGTTGCGGAGAGAAAAAAAATCGAAATAAATCGGATAGTTGTTGCTCGAGCAGCATATCGGTATAACGATGCAATTAGGGCGCTATTACAAGCCTATCTCACGCGCGATGACTATGCTTATACATCAAAGTATAGCGGGGCAAAGACTAGAAAGCGACGAATAGATCTAAGGGAGAATAAATGAGCGACAAAGCAAAATAAAATTAGCATGTCACATCCACGTTATAAGAGCTACTGATGGAAATATAGCTGACGATGGCAAATACTTTCGCACCCTCTATGTTGTAGCTCATCACCGCGCCGCTCCCCCAAGGTGCGCTGAGGGTAGAGTTGGCGCTGAGCAGGACAGCAGACGACGTCCGAGCGCGAGCAGACGACGCCGCCTCGGTCTCAAAACTCGTTCCCACGTTGGTGGAATGTAGTCCTCGCCATTCGTGCTGGAGAAAATGTATTACGCGTGGGCCGAATTACGCGGAAAAGTACTGCCCGTGGAAATGAAAACGACCGCCTACGGCTTGTCTCCAGCTGGCTTCAGCGCCTTTCGCGTTGAGCTGCACTTTTCGCTGCGCCCTTGCTTTGGGAAAACGTATTTGAACATGCGCCTGCGCGAACGCGACGGTGAGCAGCTGCACATTTGCCGCCTCAGCGCTCTATAACGCAAAGGAAGAAAAAAATCGACCAAGCAGCACACGCGCGTAGTTCAAATTAACCGACGCCCGTCGGGCTAGCGCCCAATCCTCCAGCTTTTAACGCGCGAGCGTTAAGGGCCCCGTGTCGCAAAAACCCGGCGTCGGCGTCGCGCGTCCAGCGTCAACCGTCTTCTCGCAAAAAAATATACCGAACCACGCGTACCCAATCACACAGGCCCTCCTAGTAGCGCAGATACGTTACTGAAATAATTGAATTTATGAAAGTATGATGCGTCCGAAAAATCGTAAAATACGAATTGCACTCTACCTACAGACACAATACCTTGGGATTGCAGTTTGAATATACGAGAAACCATAATTCTGTTATGCGTAAACTCAAACACACAGCCCTTTTCCAACGTTTCTGCCATTCATAGAGCGGCGCACCCGGTTCCTTGCAACACCTCCAGATGGCGCTCGCCTCCGGGCATCCGCGGCCCATGCAAGAGGTCACGTTTCTACCAGAAAGCTCGCCTTCCTTCATAACGTTCGCCGCCAGCGTTTCGCGGTGAACATTACGGTTACATAAGCTGCAGTTGCCGGGAAGCGTGAGAATCATTCAGGGATCTTTGAATGCGATCGCGTTCCACTCTTAAAGGTGAAGCGTCCTCCAAATGTTTGCTTATACCAATTCTTTATATATATCGTGCTTCATGGCTGCTCTAGAAAGTAAATAGTGCTGCCAAAACTTAATGTGTGGGTGTCGGTAGAAGTGGAGCGTTGATTGAAACGCCCCTCCCTATATGTACCATTAATTAAGATGCGCTTGCCTGCAATTAATGAAAGAAAGCATGGGACCGACAAAAAAGATATCCCTACATTTACGCTCGTTCCTTTTGTTGAGTGTTTGGATGAGCGGTTCGATGTTCAGTGATTTGCATTAATAATTGCCCAATGTTTCAAATAGCGAACATCATCTCCAAGTATAGTGGTGGCGTCCTCTCTCGAAAATACACGTATGGAGTCTAGACCGCAGAAAAATTGCTGCGATTATTTATTATTTATATAACTCGCAGATACTGCACCCTAATATATTATTCCAGCTTATTTTCGTTTTCTTTCGTTTGCAAGCGCTATATACGATCTTTTATTTGAAATAATGTGACACGTCATTTTCCTGATCTCCAGTTTAATTTATACGCTGCAAACGCTGGTCTTAACGACAATGGCGATATACGTAAAGCTTGTGCGACGTTGCGACAGCGCAGCGTTGATGCATGACATGCATGTAAGCGACGTGCGCTGCATAAAAATGCATTATTGCAACAGAAGCACCCCGACGTCCGCTGGATGCAGGATCACGGTCACAACCATTACAATACAGCCTACAAGATCACCCACTCTCCGGCTTCACCTGACAGCCCACCTACTTCCCTCCCCTCCCACCCCCGCTCCATCATCGTAGCCCGGAAATCTCACCTCTGACTCGGCACACGAGCTCCATTCCCCACCTGTCTCTGTTACATTCATCGTAATCGAACTCGGGTGAAGGAAGTCTCTCTCCGGAGACTTCGGGCCGGGGTGGCCCTTACCGCTTCCGTAACGTGAACCTAGGACCCAGCACTTGGACACCCTGCAGTGAGGTGTCCTAAATGCTCTGACCCCGCTTCTGCAGCGAATGCTCGCCATGTGCTGTGGCTGCGTCCAGGGTCGAAGACCCCAAGAGAAAAAGTGCTCCGAAGTGTCGCTACATACGGACAGACCAGCCCACTGCCTGTGATCAGTTAATTATGGACGATAAGTTACACAGGATGCCTGTGCAGCTTCGCGAAAAAGCACTGCACGTGTTTATTTATCAATGACGTGCCGTATAGTAAACCGTTCGATAAAAAATAAATATAATATAAACAAATTAATATCACTTTCGATTCAGAAATGTACTTACGCTTTCTCTCTTTTTTTTTTTTCTTTTCACGTAGATGCTTAATTCTCGCATGGTTTAAAGTCATCGCTTTCTTTCATTTACTCTTCAGAAACTCCATTCAGCAATGCTCGCAATTCCGTTCAGTAGTTTAGAAAAGAACTCTAAGATTGGTTGGGGCGCTGGAGAAGCAGCCTGAGAGCCGATAGCACCGAGCAGCGCATTTGACACCCCTGCGCCATGGGACAGGCGATTTACACCGATATAGGTATATGCAGCTTCCCAAACTGCGGAAGAGGGCGGACTCTTGACCGTGCCTATAGGCAGCGATGTTATTTTACAGACTTTCGTTTATTTGCTTAATTTACACCCTTTAGCATTACCTTATTTTTGCTATTATATATGTTATTTTCTTTCTGAGAAGCCCGTATGGTTTTCCTTTGTAGTTTCGTCGTACAGTCAGGTGAATGACAATTTCCTTTCTCTTTCTTGAAAAATCTCGCGGGCTTGCGCAGAACTTATTTAGCAGTATGTTATTTAAGAGAAAGCGATTACCGCGGTCACTTCTCCTAGCTTGCGTACTTCACGCGTTACCGCGAATCAAACCCAGTTTGGTGCTAGGTATTTAGAGCCGTCGCTTCGATGGGTGCCGCCATGTTTGTTGACGCAAAGCTTTTGGGGCCGCTATTGGGGATCCCGCTAAATGGGTGGAATAGCGTTCCCAACGCAAAACCCAAACGCAGTTTGCGTCTCGCGCATGCGCAATGGTTTCGACGCTATTTCTTTGGGGCCCCTATTGTAAAGCTCTCTATTACTGCTAGTACACCAACAGGCCCGCTTTGAAAACTTCCTTCATTTCATTTCTAGTTGCCTCGACGGGCTTCGCCTAACCTGACCTAACCCGACATGACCTGCGTTCCCTAGTGGCTTATCGTCAGCCTTGATTGAAGAACTATATTGGTATCGCTTTTGGATTCAGTTTCAGGAGATGCCCCGCTAGCGTATCGTGCCCACTGTGGAGCAGGCAGTCGATGACGACGCATAGAAGTAAGCTGTGTACGAGTTGATCATGCTTTTTTTTTTAAGTTTTACAGAATTTTTTTTAGAAATAACCTGCGGATAACGTAATTCTAGCCCTTGAGCTGGATTATTCAGAGAGACGGACATTACTTGTACAAGAAATCGAAACACATGTTCAACTAATTAAAAAAATCCCTAATTCGCTCCTTAATTAATTTAAGGCACATATGCCAATTTACGAATTGTAGCCGGCGAGTTTGGAAGTCGTATACACTTGGAATGAATTTCCAGAATGACACCAGTTTGGGAATATGCGCCATCAAACTTGCCGTAAATGTACACTGTTCCACTTAATTCTCTTTCTTTTTTTAACAAAGCGCTCTCTTATGTATTGAAGCAGAAAAGTAACTGAAACGCCCATGTATTTCGTCCCACATTCTTTGAAAAAATATCTCGAAACTGGTGTCATCCTGAAAATTAATTTTAAGTGGATACGCCTTGCAAGCTCGCCGGCTACATTTTGTAGATTGCAATGTTTGCCGTAAAGTAATTAATTACGAAGTTGATTAGTCACGTTTTGTTTCGCTTCTTCGTGATAACAATGCAGGCGTCCTCGATTAATGCAGCTCAAGGCCAATAATTATGTCATCTCAAAGGCAATTAATCCTTAAAAATTCCGTAAAACCTAAAAATGACCACACCGTATACCTCTGTCACTACTACTCGCCATGCATGGTTAAAACTAGCGATTCTTTTGCCTGTAGCGCTAAGCTGAACAGTAGGGATCAACCACTGTGGGCATCCTAATGGTCCCGGTCACTTTAGGCCCAACTACATGGAATACATACCGGGTGTGCCAGCTAACTTGGACCAAGATTAAAAAAGGAAAAACAGAAAAGAAACAAGAGCTCTAGAGAAATCATACCAAGTGCATATTAGCGGTAGTCGTGCGTACTTACAGCCATTATATCTTTTCATCACTAAATATTAATAAATTGTTTTATTTGGTCAATTTTTTAAAATTATTGCTTGAATCTACGTGCCAATTATAGAGTTGTAGAGCACCTCAAATAACTTCGGAATCAAGCAGTCTTTTTGTTTGCTAAAGTTTGCCTGGTTGTTTTTGACGAGAGAAGAAAAAAACAAGAACCAGCGAAGTAAGAAAAAAAAAACGTGATGGGGCGCACTCCTATATTGTGCTGAGCTCAAGCGTGCACTGGGTGAACAAGCACAGCCGCCGTCCGAATGTGCAAATGTACTCTCTCTCTCGCTCATTTGAATGAGTTTACCCGAAGCAGAAACTTATCATGCAATTTTTATCCTACGGGCAAATGACTGCAGCAGTCAACACCTTCCATCGTTCTCAGGCGCTTCACCTTTTCCTAAAAGCATTTTCCTCGTCCTTCGCAGTCTCGGACGCTTTATCGCTTCGGCAGCGCTCGGGCAGCTATAGCACGCATTCGTTCCGTTAGGAGACAAGAGCCGAACGCCCAGATATGCCTATACAACCGGCGTAACCCCGTGGGCACAGTCGGGAGAGTGGCCGTGCTTATTGTTCACCCATTGCACGCTTGAGCGCAGCACGACAGCAGTCGCTGCTGTCGTGCCGCTAACTTTAGCTAAATTCTTCAATAACATTTTTTTTAGAAAAAAATAACACGGTGCAAGACACAATTCTAAGACCTATGATTTCGGTATTCAGAGGTATGACGAACGAACACTGTAGGACTTGTCATTTTATCTTGAACCGCGTTTTTTTTTATCTCATTTTTCGTTAAACAGCTTGGCTAAAGTTAGCTGAGACACCCTGTATACTTACGAGGTATATTCAGTGTTGCGTATGCACTCGGCAGTGAGGCGTTCATCTTACGCTTCGTTATGGCAGCGCTGTAGCCCCGGCCGAAATATATATATCGCGTGATGCTGTAGATTAAGTCAATGTCTACATTTCAGCCAGCATGAACGCTCCGGTCATCGAGTATCTCACTACCACACCGTGACTACGACTCCGTGGCTATGACGTTCAGCTGCTGTGCTCGAGGTCTTGGGTTCGATCCCGGCCGTGGAGTTCGCATGCGGATGGGAACGGAACGCAAGAACGCTCGTGCACTTGGCTTTAGCCGGTGCACACTTAACAACCCCCCAGGTGGTCAAAATTATTCCAAAGTCCCCCGCTATGCCGTGCCTCATCAGATCATGTTATTTTCTTTTGTTTTCACATAAAGCTCCGCAATTTATAATTGTTTAGTTCCTCGTAAACCATGAGTTGATTTCCGACGTTGAACCCATACGCCTAAACAAGCGATGCGATCGACGCTAGAAAGCGTACATTACTACGGAAGTTTGACAAAGTGCCCGCTCAGTACGCAGTTCTCATTCGATATTCCCATACCACTCGATCGAGTCATTTATCCGTTAATCGCCATCCGTGACCGCTGCCCTCAAAGCGCTGCTCGCCACCTAGTGATCATCGCGCGCAGCACTTGTTCATTGACTAAAAAACACACACAACAGCACACTGGAGGTTTCGCAGCCAGCGCCTTTAATAGGGAATCTTGTACTCACAACAGGAAACAGCCCGCGAAATTACACACCGCGTGCGGAATGATCCTGAACGCTCTGAAAGTCGAGAGTATACTCGTTGCTGTGTTTTCCGCTACAGTATATGCCAACGAGAACTTATGTGAATTGCGCAATCGTCCTACGAAATCGATCACGCAAATCAAATCGAGAGTGACTTCTTGGGCATTTCTGACATTCGATTTGCCCCTGCTGGGGTAAATTTCCTAAACGGAAGTGCGTGGCACACTCGTTAAAAAAAAAAGAACATTTGAAATGCGTCACAGTTCGGCTTTACGCAATCCTTATCGTAAGCAGCAATCCACGAGGCAGTATTGGCAGTAACGGTGATAAAAGCATGCTGTCAGGTAAGATCACTTCAAAACTAAAGGGAGGATGCGTGTCAGCACCACAAGGAGGTTGAAAGTTCTGCGCTACGACAAGTAAATGACGTAAGGCAAATAAAAGTAGAAATAATTTTCAATTGGTACCGCGAAAACGACGTAGCTGTGTGCGCTATGTCGCCAAACACGAATTAAAAGCGATCTGTCCCACAAACGTTGTTCTCGATCAAGCAATCAACCGAAGAAAAAAAACAGTCCCACAAAGGTAGTTAACCTGACTTTAAATGGCATCCAAACTATCCAAGTGCGGCGAAGCTGCAGCTTTCATATCTCACACACAGACACAGTGGGACGCAAAGGTTGTCCATTCCGTCGGGGACACATTCCGCACTCTGATTAGTTTGTAAGGACCCAAGATCGGCGCACGCACACACACACACATACACTCACGTTACACACTGGGACACGTATAAGACGTCGCACGCACAAGCGGGGTTGCAATACGCTGAAGTAGCACTGTGGGCTTAATTAACGAGAAAATTTTCACAGGCACTTTCAACTGAAACATCGCCACCGCCCGGTCATATGACTTGAGCAATATGATTAAGTCGCACATCACACAATCTTCGCGAACTAAATCCTAAGCCACATTTGTATCAAAGCGCACGCCGTATTCCGAAAGAGCGATAGTTAATAGCACGCAGCGGAAGTTGATGGGGTCTACAAAATTTCCAAGCATTAACAAACAACATCCACTTCCTACGTCGCAGTAGAAGCTTGATGTCCTTCCTACGTCCCCTTTTTCATAGAAACGCTAGATTGCAGAAATGTCAAGGCCGCACTCAAAACCGCTGAACACACGCTTATTAGAATAATCCACAGCGACCAGCATGGGGAACGTCAGTGAAAAATTACATTACGTCTTTGTTGTCAGAGCTCTGTACATTTTGTTAGTGGTGCCTCTCTAAACCTCGCGCGCACACACACAAGAAAAGGCCTCCGAAGGTAGGAGTTAACAGTGGAAGTCAGAATGTATTTGGCCGCGGAGATCTCTCACTGAAAAGGCACGAACATAACGGGAGTTCTACGTGACGGGCAGATAGAAGTTCCACCGATGTGTTCGAAATCTCCCTACGTTATCGCTACCTGTAGAATAAACCATCAAATCACTCGGAGCAGCTCGTATGTGAACTGTACCAGTCACTGGAAACTCATCTTCAGTTCACTCTGTGCGCACGAACGTTATGAAGCATGTTCGGTGTCAATTAGCCTTGCTTATTGTTTCTTGCTGTAAAAAGATAAATGCAGCAGGAAGAGTCTAGATATTAATCGCCTTTATTACCTAGGACTATCCGCAGGAAGCATCGTTACTGCTCTGGTACCATGGTACCCGTGCTTTCTAAAAGAGGTAAGCCAACTATAGTTGACATTGTAGCAGAGCTTAATATTATCAAATGAACCATCTACTCAACCGCGAGCAAGTGTTTTACACGTGCACGTATACTTATTACACGTGCAAAGTACACTTATACAATACACGGCAGCTGCTGCTCGCAGCATATCTGAAGCAACGGTGAAAGCACCAGTGAAATTCTGCATAAGGTGATAAAAGACTTCAACTCTACATTAACACCGGCAGATGGCGCAGAAAAAAAAAACATGCAGAATAGGCTCGATTAAGTAATCTGAGGTATACGAAGCCCATCCTACACAGCTTAGACCATATACAGCACTTGGACCAGTATGACTTTTTGCACCGACTGCTCTTTCTCAGTCAGAGTGTCACCGTGCTGCGTGACACGGAGACTGTCCCCGTCACACTGAGCAGTGAAGGAGTCACATCGATGTCTTCGACGGCAAAGCCAACTTATGAGCACGCGTTACAGTAGCTTGCGCGCAGCCCTTGAAAGATCGCTGATGTCGTGTCAACAATGTTCTGCCTTCTGCCAAGATTGAGACCATGCATTCCCGACTGCTCACGTCCCGCCCTAAAGAACGCCATCACCGGCAAAAAAAGAAGAAGAAAAAAAAAAGGGGGGGGGGGCGGGCGACAATCATCGAAGCACAACAAAAGAGCAACTTCCGCAGATCTCAGTTCAGTTTGTCCGGTCACTGATCCTTCATTTCCTCAAGCAGAGAATGCGCAGGCTGCCGCAACTGGAGATGGAACACTCGACAGCAGTGTCGTTCGCGAAACGCTGTGTTGAAAGTCCGCGAGGGCCTCCAGCCGTACGACAAGCCGAGCAAGAAACGTCAGCCGTATAGAGGTCGGACACGCATTGGGTAGCCGCGGAACCACGTTTCGGCAAAAAAACGTCCTCTGAAGGTGCGCTCAAGGTCACCACGTTGCACGCCGGTTTGCGCTGTCCTCTGCCCTTTTTTTCTTCCGACAAACGCTGTCCGTCCGTGAAGCGTGTAGAGCTCGTGGCTCACGAAACTGCGACGCACACCACCGGCAGTCTCTCAGTGGCGTGTGAAGCAACCGTCTCCGGAGCTTGAAGAAGCTGCCGCTGTCCACCGTGGTTAACTCGGGACTGCGCATATCAGCGAGTCGAGGCGCGACGCACGCACGCAGCGTGGAGGGCGCTCACAATGGAGCACGCTCAACTGTCGCCGTTGATGCACAGCTGGCACCGCACCAGGCCACCCTCGTCGCAGTTGAGGCACCTGAGGAAGATGACGGAGGAGGAGAAGCGGTGCCTGTGCTGCGCCGACTTCTTGCTGCCACCGCAGACGGGGCACGGCAGGTACTGGTAGCCTCCGCACATGGTGCACGTGCCTCCCACGCTGCTTTTCTGCGAACAGGACGCACAGATTGTGATCGACGTGGTGTTCAACAACGTACCGGCAAGCCCGCACGCGTAAAGCAGCCACTAATCCATTCCATTCTACCACGTTCTACGGCTAATCCATTAGTGGAATCGTGAGTCAGATCGCGAGCCAATCGCAAGTCAATCGTGAGACTCGTGCTTCCTTCGTAAGAGAGTTGTAAGGCAAATGTAAGGGACGGCGCAGTATGCAGCGGGCGTCTCAAACTCAACTCGGGAGCCGTGCCGCACTTATACATTACCCTGCGCGGGCAACACTTCGGTACGCTGGTGCAGGGGGTCGGCGTTGATCAATGGCGCCGACACCTTACAATGGGAGTCGGAAGACACGAAAGCTCTAAAAGCTGCCCTTTGCATGAGCAGCACGCTTGCGATTCCTGCCCTACACAAACAATCGTCGTCGGATTGCGCGCATGAGCGCAACATTCATGGCTGCCAATCGCATAATGGAAATAAGCTTGACGAAGCTTCCACAACATGTGGCCGCGTACCTCATCGTCCATTGTGGAAAAAAAAGCGGTCTTTAATTTTAAGCTTTCTGTTATTTAGTGAAGAAGTGGCTCGCGACCGAGCACACTTCTGGTTTACCATCAAAATCAAGCGGAATATAGCCGCTGGCAAGCATTCAAGTCGCTGTGCCCATTCTGTCTGATGTACCTGAATTAAATCTCGACTTGTCGCGGAAAAATATCGTTCAGCGTGTAGCTTCTTCAGTCACACACCTCGATTATTAGATCATCAGATGGCCCCAACGCTTACTTTCTCTTCCTCGCCACAAACGCTCAAGGAGAAAGGAAGAAGGCCTCTTGTTGCAATAACTTACGCTGTGCAATCTTAAAACCATGACATTGTACTCAATCTACCCACAAAAGTTCATTTACAAAGTTCGTGGAAAGTCTATGGACAGTTTTTTTTTATGAACTTCATAGATTGCCTATATAGACAGCTTGGGAATTAATGTTCTGCACATTGTGTCGACGAATGTCTGTAGATTTTCCGGCGACAGCTCCTTTGGATGTCCAGAGATCACATATCGAAAGAAGACTTGTTAATGATTTTGCTCGATAGGCAGACATTTGTAAATTTTGTCGATAATAGGACAAGTCTAAGTATGCAAAACAGTTCACAAGCTAGGATAAATATATGGGCAATCTACGCACCGTTCAAATTATTGCTAGTACGAATATCATTGCTTTTTCTGCTCAAGTGATTCAAGACATTCAAGTATGTGATCATCCCGTACAAGCACAAGTTAGCCCATGGGCTCAAGAACGCCGGAAAGTGGTATGGCATCAACGTCGTTCTTCTGCCCAAAATAAACTCGGCCGGATGTGCCCTATTGTTAACAACCGGACTATACTCGACACAGCGAGCCAACTCAAGACATGTGTGGAATCAAGCACGCTCGAAAGTTTGTGCCTTGTGACAGTGGTGCAGTGTATAAGATTTCTTTATCACGCAGAAAAGCGTACATACGTGGGGCAGACAGGACGCTGCATTAATGTACGACTAAGAGAGCATAGTGCTTCGGTAAAGAATGCAGCTCTCACTGATCTGGCCTTGCACTGCCGGTCGAGCGGTTGCTCACCGCATTTTTCGAGCTCTGAGATACTGTTTAAGCATAAGTATCACACTCTCCGGGAAGTGATAGAAGGCTATCAGATAAGCAAAGGGAAATTGTGTTAGCCGAACATCACTTGGCTGACAAGGAACTTACCGTTCTGCAGCAAATATTTTCATAACTTCAGCTGATTTAGAAGGCCGCGGCAACTCATCTCCCGTATATACTTGTGTGCTTGTTTACATTTGTGTGACTGATTCAACCAACCCTTCAGTTACGAATCAGCGCCTGTGGTGTGCGTCACTTGTTCTAACCGTCCTCGCGTTTTTGCACGCCGTTTTGTTTCGAGATGAAGGCGACCACCGTTATTCCAACCTTTATGACATATTAAATTAGAGCAGCTCGCAATAGCTGAAGACCCTGCTGCGGGCTATAAGAAATGTGAGGCAAGATTGACGTCGGCCATTTTTTTTTTCATTTCGGAACGCACTCAGTGCACACAAGAACGAGGTCTTCAATAAATCGCATATATGGCTTACCTTGTACGGTTTGAGCATCTGCCTGAGCTGACCGGTTTCATTCAGGCGCTCCACTGTTTCCGCTCCCTGCAGGCGAAACAAGAGGAAACGGGTGTAAAGACAGTGCATTTACAATCTCAACAACTGAACGACATGCATAATGGCGTCGCACACGCTCTAATGCTGGACGTTTCCTTTTTTTTTTTCGGCATAGGGCGTAACTCTGGGAGGAGCACCTTGCCTTTAGATTGTTCAAGGACGAAATACATAAGTTCGCGCGTTTTGCCCATATACAGTTTGGGTGTAGGCGCGTACGTATATTTTATTTTTGTAATGTGGTAACACTGATGACAATATTAAAAATTAAATTCTGGGGATCTGCGAACCAAAGCTCCGGTCTGATTACGAGACGCATCATAAAAGGGAGCTCCGAATTAATTTTGTCCACGTGGGGTCCTCTAATGTGCACTCACTCGATGCACAATACACGAGCGTTTTTTGCATCGGAATGAGGCCCATCGGAATGAGGCCGCCGCGGCACAGATAAAACCATCGAAGCTCATCAAGATGCACGCCATAGACACCGAGCTGCTGCGGTGGGTTGATGACAACATCAAATCATACATGCCAAATTCAATCTTTAGATGCGGATTTTAACACTTGTATAAGCTGCTTGCCAGCTCACTTAAGCTGGCACGAAATACATGGCAAATTTGCGCAAATGAGCTATCAATACGCGCAGCTGTACGCAGTTCAGATTGGTGCGTCCCTAACGTGTGCGGATTTCTTTACCGATAGGGGTGGCTACGATATTACATAAGTTAGCTGCGCTTTGTACCAGTTTTCATTATCCTGAATGACGTCGTACACACAGGTCGTTCCGAAGAGACGAAAACTGCGGTGACCAAGGAGGCATATAAATTTTACTTTAAGCTGTTGTACATTAAGCTGCCAGCGAAAACAAGGCACGAGAATTGTTTCGCACTCAAGTAGTCACAGAGAGTGCTCTCGAGGGCCCCAGTACCTGTATACCTAAACTTAAATTAAAGGGCGCCGGAAAAGGTGTTTAAACTAAAAGCCAAACTATGGAAAACGGAAATGAAAGCGTTTTTTCTTCTTCATTTAATTGTCGAAATAACCACAGGATGTAGATGAAGAGCTCCGAGTGAAGGTTTCCGTGCTGATTATATGCGAGTGGATTAAAGAACGAGGTCTGCGCTATTTTGATAATGACCAGTCAGAAAAATCCAAGGACTGCATCTTTCAAGGAGCCGCAGGTGTGCTCTCGCGAGGACCGCGGGAAGAGTAAAAAAAGAAAAAGGAAAAAGAAGGAACGAAACTATGTGTTCTTATTAATGAGCGTCATATAGGCTGGCGACAGGATGGACTGCCGATACTATACACGAAGGCCTCGTACAAAGAAAGCATCGTCGAGCCGTAAGAGGTTCCAGCTCGGTGAAGCTCGAAGCGAGCCCTTCTTTTGAACGCGACTGAAGGGTTGTTTAGAGTCCATCTTCCCTCTACATCTGTGTTCGTGACTGCGCAGCTAAGCCGCGATGACCACGTACCACGTATATATACCACGTACGGAAATGAGCCCGAGAACGACACTAATGTCGTTCTCGGGCCGTGCTACCTGGCTGTGCCAGTCAACTAAAACCACACAAAGGGAGGAAGAGGCGACCGTGTACGATACCGCAGTCCTTTCGAGCAGATTTCAGACTTTTTTTTTTCGTTCTTATTATATGCACTTTTTTTTTCTTTTTTAAACGGCGCTACGCTTCAAAAAGGAATGCACAAGGCCCACGTCGCTGGTTGGACGCCGCTGTTTCCGTTCTGCAACGAAGCTTTCCGCACACACAACACAAACCGTGTTGCACGTCAACCCCGGAACCAGAGACTGCGCTCCCTGCGGCCACATTTATTCTCCTTTGTTCGGAGGATCTCGTGTTCACGTCTCAATCTACGTTGCTCGAGAACTTGCTTACACCGGCCGTTAGGAGGAGCTATCATCTTCCTGTTGTGTTCTTCCGCCCTCTCCCTCCCTCTTCTGGGCAGTCTTCCCTCGAAGCCATGTCCTTTTCGTTTTACCTTAAAGGCCGTTCTTCTTTTTCTCTCTCTCTTTCTATATCTCTCTTTCTAGACGACGTCTTCTTCTTGCTCCTCTCGCTTTAGAAAAGAAGTCGGTCTCCAGTGTTGTCTGGCGCGCAGGGCACGCGCGCGCAAACACAATGGCGCGACCGAGGAACAGTGGCGCGGCCAGCGGCAGCAACCGGGACGGACTTCCTGGTTTTCGGAAGCGCGGTACCGATATACGCTCCGCCCCTCACGGTGTACTGCATACGTCGTACACCCATACGCCCGGTAAGGCGCGCGAGCTTCAGTGCTTAAATGGCGAAGAAAGAAGAGCGTGCGAGAAGAAAAATGAGCCGGCACACAATGGACGAGATGCCCAAACAAGGAGAGGAAAAGGATCTTGGAAGGATGAAGAAGAAGGAAAATCGACGCAGCGGAAGGTAATGCGCGAAGGAGAGCGCAAAAAAGCTGCGTCGGTCTCGTACATGCCGTTCGGCCGGCAGTATATTAAGAATAGAACTCACAAAGCCGGCAGCGAGCGAAACGGCGAAATGGGGCGCTCGAAAGAGAAATTAAATGGTGCCCGGCCGGCGAGCAGCACTGACTAGTCGAGTAATCGTGATGTTCGACAAACACGCTGGCGGCCGCTCTGGGGCGGACAAAAGAAATGCGTGTATAGCGCTGAGAATATGGCGAACGCATGTTCTCTTTTTTCAATCTTGTTCTGTTGAAGCTCGGCTGTATACTACAGTGCACAAGTGCCGATCGGTTCCGCGAACTTGCAGGCTTTTTCTCTTGGACAAGGGAATCGCGAGAATACGCGTGTACACGGAAATCCTGGCACATACGTACATTCGTGTATACGTCAGTGAGGCGAGAGAAAAGAAAAATAACAAAACGTTACATTTTTTTTCTGATTATTGATTCGCGGACAGGTGAATGGTGCGTGTAACAACGATTTGGCGGAACGGCAAGCGTGGACGGAAGAAAACTGGTTTTTAATTCTTGGTTCCTCTACGTTTGCCGACGCGATTGATCTTTTCGATGTATGCGTTTGCTTGTGCTAGTAAGGACGATGACAAACGAGTGAGCTGCTTGAAGTCTGCTTACGCGTCGTATGCAAGGTGCGAGACCGAGGGGCACGCAATACTAAACATTTATGAGAGCGGTGAGTTTGGCTATAGTTGGCATCGAGTCACAATTACTATATAGCACAAACTACGAAGACGAAAGGGAGACAATAATAATATCTGGGGTTTTACGTGCCAAAACCACTTTCTGATTATGAGGCACGCCGTAGTGGAGGACTCCGGAAATTTTGACCACCTGGGGTTCTTTAACGTGCACCTAAATCTAAGCACACGGGTGTTTTCGCATTTCGCCCCCATCTAAATGCGGCCGCCGTGGCCGGGATTCGATCCCGCGACCTCGTGCTCAGCAGCCCAACACCATAGCCACTGAGGAAAGGGAGACACCAAACGGCGTGTCATTTCGTGTCACCTTTTAGTTTCCCTTTGCTCTAGAAAACCGGATATCATCATCCTTTTAGTCTTGGTAGCTTTTGCTGTAGAAATTATGAACACTGTTTCACACTCTTACGCCAGTTCTTACATTACATAACCTGGTTGTGTAGCAACGTGCAAGCGGCAATTCGTTTTATTTATTTTTTTTTATTTTGCGCCCGTCACAATATTGTAAGGCTGGGCCTCCCTACGTGGGAAACTTGAGTGCGGGTTTTTTTTTGTTTTAAAAAAATCTGCTTTATAATACCTTAACCACACGCCGACTCTAATAGGCGCATATAATATTTCTGATGCCACAGCGAAGAGACAAATAAGAGAATCCAAAGCAACGCCAATTGGTAATGATGTGCTGTACGTCGCAGACGTCCTCATTAAGAGCACGAAGGCTAGCGATGAAATAAAGGAATCCTCCAGGGGTGCCATACCTATTAGGAGATAAAAAGCCAGTATTCTTTACCTACGTCTGAACGACTTCCATTGTTAACAAACCTGCATGCACTTGGCGGCTTATCTTGTACCAAACAATAATTGGCATGTATTTCCTTTCTTTAACGCTTTGCGCTCGCTACTTTCTTTTTTTTTTCAAGAACGCTACGTCACGCTGATGCACGTGTGCCGCGCGTGACCCGAAAGTTTACCTGGCGCGAATCGTTATTTATTATTGACGCGCAGGTCCCGGGACTTGTGCGTCAATATAAAGTGTTCATACCGTCCCACTACGGTCAGCGTAACTCTCACCCAGCGCCACATTTTTTTTTATAATGTCGTTTGCTTTCAGTCTTATCTTCAGGGCAGGCAGCATTATGTTTAAGGTCAAGCGCTCTCAGTCAAATCACCGTTAAGGGTCAGTGCTTGCCTGTTGAATCCTTTCTATACCTGTCACTGTATTCTGCCAGCTGCCGATTGATTTTCGTATCAATAAAGCTGCCTCGGCGACCTCGCGAGGTCTTGAGTTGCAGAATGCGGACGCGCCGAATTTAGAGTCTTCGACACGAGACCATTAATACGGGCCCATTATACAAGGGTGGCACTAATAGGCATGTAGGCCAAAAGGAAGGGCGACCGCACTTCATATATCTCAGGGTGGAGCCGCACCAGGCGAGCACACACGCGCGTATACGTACGTGCGAACGCGTGTCCCAGATAAGTTTCGCGAATGCGAAATAATCTGAACCTAGTCACTGGCGTGCCATCGCTCTCCGTCTTATCATGAGCACGAACAGGGAAAAAAAAGGTTTTAGAAAGAAGCTTGACGCCAGCCTCCTGAAGCGTAGAGCCCGGGGCTGTATACCTTCGTATTGTACCTAAGGATGTTGTTCTCTCTGTATGTCCTTCCATGCTGTATACTACGGTACAAATACCGCAACGTCAAAAGAAAGTGAAGTATAACACTATCCTTGTTTTCGCCCTTACCACATCGTGCCTGGATCGGACTGCCCTGTGGCCCCGATCCGAACGAAGAATCGGCGCGCACCCTCGCACCGTTGTAAAAACGCAAATGCCGCCGAAAGTGATGCTATTTCTGGAACGCCAGATTCCTGAAAGGTCAGACGCGTTTGCAAAGGGGCACGGCGAGCAGCATCGATGGGCATACATAAGGACGCTGCAGGCGAGCACCTATACACGATCTTGTTGTCTTGCACACGCGGTCTTCAGGACGAGTCACTCTCACTCTTGCTGACGGGGTGGCAAGAGCGGCGAGTGCCTCATATGTTGCGGTGCCAACAATCTGAAGCGGTTCTAAACCTATTTTACGCTTACTTGTCCAGTATGCTGCACTAAAGGCACGGACGATGGTTTCTTCAAAACCTCCTTTATAGCATGTCGGTCCAGTGCTTTGGTCGGAGTCGTCGCTTTCTGCTCGCTTTTGCAGTGATAACTGTAGAGCCTATCCAGTTTTTGCGACGTCTATCCCTGGTTGTTAGCTTCACGTGTGGTCCAAGGAAGTCGCCAGGAAAGAAGGCCATTTGCCCCAATCAGAATGCAATTCCTTTCCTGTTGGAGACGTGCAAGTTCCCATCGTGCAGTCACTCTCATCGTTATCGACGTCGTGCCGTCGTCACCATCGTCGAACCACTTGTCACCGTCTTCTTTTTAATGAGCCTTTGCAGTTCACTACATTCGCTAGTTTATTTATCATTCGTGTTCTCGTTTACTTCAACACGTCTGACTGTCCTATTAACCACACATTTTAGAAGAGCCGGCGTTGTAATGTGAATCGGTTCACGGCTGTTCGGCAACGCAGCTGAGCACGAAACAAACGTACAAAAAGAAGAAAAAAAAGTGTTCGTGCTGACCTCTCGTGCTTGCGCGATTTTTTTTTTTTTTTCGTTCGTTCCACTTTCTCTCGTATAACCGCACATCTCGCTCTCGCCGTGACGCGATACACCGCCGCGAGTCGAGACACAGACCGACCCACGGAACCGGCGATCAAAGCCGTCGCTACAGTTTCGCGCGAGCCGAACGAGAAAGTTGCCTCTGACGCACGCACGCTGCGCCGGAGAGATGACGGAGGAGGTCGCGGCAAAAACAACGCCGCCCGTCCGCCACCACCGTTGACCGGTCAACTGCCCGGGGTCGTTGAACCGTGCGTTACAGGGCTCCCTGGCGGGGGTAGTTCCCTGCCGGGGGCGCCTAAATGGTCAGCGCTGTACGCGAGCCTCTCGTGAATGACCCTTGCGCCGCCGGCTGTTCACGCTTGGCTGTGCGCTTGGTTGGCACGCGCGCGGACGACAACATGGGTGCCGGGCCAGGATCGCCCTTCCCGCGAGTTCGTCTACGTACCCTGTAGAAAAGAAAAATGCCCGGGCTTCGCGTTGTCTGCTGAAGCTGAAGGCAGCAGCCTCGTATTTTGGCTCGGTTGCGAAGCCGTTAAAAGCCGCCTCGCTCGAGCTGCTGCCGCCGTCGGCTCGTCCCGTAATTGTCGACCTCGCGGCCGGAATTCCGAGCTGGACAAAGCGCGCGGCGAGCGGAGGCCCCCAAGAAGGGTGCTGCCGAAGTGGACAGCCTGCTGTGCTTTGGGAACAGTGACGACACGCTGTGTCTAAGGGCCCTTTGGCATTTACCTTTTGATTCAGTGGTGCCAAATGGTCGCGGCGATTCGTGCCTTGTAAAACGCACACTCGCACACACTCGCGCGCGCACACACACACACACACACACGCACACGTACACACACCCCTCCCCTTCTCATAAGCTTATTCAGCACTTAACTATCTTAGTGGAAGAGGGAATTCTATAGCATCAAGGGGACTCATCAAAACAGAAGGACACGCAAGCAAAACTTTTTTTTTTCAAGCCACCGGCCTGTACGACCGCCTATAATGAAAACGGAAAGCGATTGTCTCGGCACACTGCACTGGCACAATCAGTTGGACGACCACCGGCCCGTGTGAACGCCTCTAATTGGAAATCCCTTCCTGTTAATCTTTCCTTGTTCTTTCTCTCTCTGTCTCTCCTATTTCCAACCTTTAGCTTCCTCACCCCAGTGCAGGGTAGCAAACCGGGAACTAGCATCCGTCTAACCTCCCTGCCTTCCCCCCCCCTCTCCTTTTCTATAACGAAAACGGCTTCCGGGCTTTCTCTTTCGCAGTGCAGTGCCGCAAACTGGAAACTCAGATTGTTAGCCTCCATGTATTTCATCTCGTTCTCTCTATGTTTATCTACATTAGTGACCTCGCCATACGACAACTCCGTACATGCAATCTACAACAGTGAAAATAACATGTAAGTTTTTGTAAAATGTAGCCTTCAATATTTGAGCCGTTCTAGCGCAGCAGATCATTTATAAACGACCAACTTCTTCGGTTACTCTGTTCCCCCTGCTTGTGTACTCGCCAATTTTTTCAAGACACACAGTTCGTTTTACAGGCTTCGTCGCGCAGCCAGTTGCACTGGAAAGTGATGGCGTCGCTGCCATGGTTACAGCGCCACGCACACAGCGGAAATGAAAACTCCAGCCATGACGTCAGCGCAGGCCGCTGTAATGAAACCAGCGCATCCCAGATGCGACACAAGCAACGCCTCGAGCGACAGCAAACGCTCCCGCCAGGTCTGCGAGGAGTCTGTTGCGATTCTAATCTTTTTTTACCGGCAGTGGCCGAAGCCGGAGGTTTTCTCGGCCATCGAAGTGAACGCTTTCGCTACAGACTGTGCCACCGAGGCTTCCAGGATGGAAACGATAGGAATCGTTAAGCGCAAAAACGGACCATCGCGCCGAAGCTTTCCACGACGCTCTGTTTTATGGCCGCACGCGCGCGTTCAACCGTCGCTGTAACAATTACAGGCCACAGCGCAGTGGCTGCCCTCTTTGCCGCTTCGTCATCAAGCACGCCTCCGTCATGCTTGAGACGTGCAGCACTGTGGTCGCTATAGATCACATGTATTAGTAAAATGCACAAATACCGTAAATACGTCTTAAAGTGTCGGTAGACATGCTATAGGTGTCTACAAAAAAACTTATTTAAGGAATCTAATGAAGTATGATGTCTAAAATAAAGTGTGCCTGTCGACGTTTATACATAGGTGATAGATATCCTAGAGACCAGAACTTCGGTTCCTTATAGAAATTTTCGTCCATATACAACCTACAGAGTATGCATCGACAATAAGTTATCAGAAATCAGAGGCACTTGGCTGAAAGTCAGACAGTATTAGTGGGCGGGGGTCGTAGCACGACTAACAGCCCAAAAAATTCATTATAATCGGTCTACTGATACTTCATATAAATGCCTGTACGCTCGTTGTATACGGGCAAACTAGTTTTTCCGATGCAACCACGCGGGATAAAATTTCAAAAATTTGCTCAGACACGAACACTTGTAGTTCCTCTATTTAGTGCGTGCAGACATTTCTACGGACCATTTATTTATAGAGTCCAAGCTCTGTGTGTATCGCGCAGACAAATAGTATTTTTGATAATCCAAAGAAACCTGACGCCACATATTTATCTATAAAGTTTACAGGTAACCCATAAATGCCGCGTATATTCCATTGACTTTCCGCAGACCATACATAGAATGACCATGTACCTATGATCTCATACTTCTAATGAATCGTTGTTGCTTGTACAACGTCTATTTTACGTCTATTTTTAGCATTCAAAAGGAAAGTCTATGGAGAGACAGAATAGTTTGTCTGCAGGCGGTCTACAGAGCGCTCAGATCTGTCTAATTAAGAAAGAAGAGCGTGAAACACTTTAATGAGTACAACGCTCGAGGAGAATGAGATGACCCAAGAGGCTCAAATCTTTGTTGTTCACAACCATACGGGGAAACAGACAAAGAAGCCAGATGTATCACAATAGAGATTCATTCTTGCGTTTAAATGAAACGTAGCAATAAAGTACAGAGAAATGAAAGTGGACGACTCGCAACCGGTGGGAGTCGAAGCCCACCATCTGAATTACCCGTTCGTGCGGCGCTCTACCAATTGAGCTAACGGAGCGAGCGGCCACGCCTCGGGCTACGTTCTTGGATAATTGTCTACATGTGTACTTAATTGGCCCTGCGAGTGCTATGCAGCGCCGCTCGCGTCCAAGGCGGCGGCCGTGCGTCACGTACGTGAACCGAGGAGCCGGCAACTGGCCAAGAAAAAAAATAGAAAGAAAGAAAACCATTTATTTTATATAACTCAAAGGGCAGCCCACGGGTCATGACTCGTGGCTAATACAGCCAAGAACTACTTTCGTGATTGCCCCCTGCGTTCCGTATGGAACCTTTGGCTGTAATGACATGTAGTACATAAGCGCCAGAGGTCAAATACCGAGCCCCCTTCGTACGAACGAAAACAACTCTGTTGACTCGGCTCTCGAATAAGCGACACCGGCACTAGCTTCCAAAACGTTGCTGCCCGGTTTTAACAAGTAGGAATATATGTAAAAAAAATAATAATGATAATGAGGAACAGGAGGAGAAATGATTCGCGTGTATACTCTAGACACACCGTCGACGGTGAGCTCACTTCGCGGCCATGTTCTCTCACACACACACACACACACACACACACACACACACACACACACACACACACACACACACACACATTATATATATATATATATATATATATATATATATATATATATATATATATATATATATATATATATATATATAAATATATATATATATATATATATATATATATATATATATATTAGCCAGAAAGTGCGCTTACGCGGCGGCTGGGACTGAGATTTAATGCGCCGTGAATAGTCCCGTGAGGCACCTTTAATACTCGCACATTTTTGGCTTTTTTTTCTCTTCGCGGCCAGTTTCCTCGTGCGCTGCCACGATACATCGATGCGTTCGAGGCTCGGCTGAGGCTGAACACGAAGGAATACAACGAGCGTCAATTTATAGTGAAACGCCTGACTATACTGCGCGCAACGCTGGGGGCGTATATAAAAAGCTGCACTTTTCCTCGTTCGCGTTATTTCGTTCCAGCCAAGAATATCAACCACCGTAAGCCTTTTCGAGAAAGATCGAAAAGGCAGCCACTACATTATTTCGAGGAGGACTTCAGCTAGTATATAGGCAAAACGGCGCGACATGCTCGATGATAAACAGCGCGGAAAGATAGAGAGGACAAAAAAATAGAAAGAAAGAAACGTAAGGCGCATGAAATTGGCTCCGTGATTTAGGGCCAGACTTCTGTGCATACGCGTCTTTTTTTTTTCTTTTTCATCGGCGTCTTTTCGCGCTGCTTAACATCAAGTACAAGAACTTTGTTGTATGCGTTCAGTTAAGCCTGCACCAAACCTGTACCCTTTCTTCTTTTTTTTTTTTTTTTTTGTGTGGTGTATGCGTCGTATGGCATACGGTAAACGATATCGTTGGGTTTTTAACGTCCCTAAGCTGCTACGTGGCCTACGAGGGACGCCGTAGTACAGACTCTTAAAGAAAGGAAAAAGAAAGGTCGTAGTTGTTACTAGCCGGTGTCACTATTTGCTGCTTTAGTACAACTTCAACCCACCGTGGTTGCACAGTGGCTATGGTGTTGGGCTGCTGAGCACGAGGTCGCGGGATCGAATCCCGGCCACGGCGGCCGCATTTCGATGGGGGCGAAATGCGAAAACACCCGTGTGCTTAGATTTAGGTGCACGTTAAAGAACCCCAGGTGGTCGAAATTTCCGGAGTCCTCCACTACGGCGTGCCTCATAATCAGAAAGTGGTTTTGGCACGTAACACCTCATAATTGAATTATTAATTAGTACAACTTCAGTTCGCAACGATAGAGTTTGCAACAGTACTGGCCAAACAACGTAGTGACTGTCACTAATGGGCCTCAGCTACCATTCCCGAATGTAATTAGCACAATCGAATTCGTTCCCATTCTATAAAACGTATATCGGATCCACTCTGGAATACCGCCACAGATGGTCCGGTCTGTACAGCAGAGGCGATGATATAACAATTTTCACATCCGTCTTTACAAGAGAAGATAGTTTTGACATACCTTTGGTAGCCATTTTCGATTTCCAGTACATAGTCAAGTGGCTCTAACTGCGTTTGGAATTGGGAGCATGAGACCCATCATAGGTAACAAAGGCTGCCTTGTTTAGTTATAGTATGTTACTAGCTCCATCGTTATACCAACTGCAGTTATACTAAGGTAGCAAATGGCGTGACACTACGGATAGTAACTACTACCACCTTTTTTTTTTTTAATACTGTAGAGGTCTTTGGGTGATCGGGCACCACGTGCACGAAGAACGGCATGCGGGCGCTTTTTTGCATTCCGCCGCATCGGAGCACGGCTACCGCTACAGGGAATCGCACCCGCGACCTCGTGATCAGCAGCAGGACGTCATAGTCACTGAGCCATTGCAGCCGGTGCGTTATGGTATGGTATGGTGTGGTACGTCGTGGCGCGGTACTCGACGAGGCGCCGCTTGGTTCGGTTTGACTGCGACGCTGAGCGGTGGCACGGCGCCGTATACACGAATGCATGCGCATGCGCGCTATATATGCATGCGCGTCACACTCACGCCCAGGTGGTGTCCCTCGACGAACAGCTGCGGCACGACCACATGCCGCAGTCCCGTGCGATCCATGAGCTCCTTCTGGTGCGTGCGGTTCATGAAGACGTCGCGCTCCTCGAAGCGCACCAGCAGCGTCTGGAGCGTGTTCCGCACGCGCCGGCACTGTTCCCACGTCTGCCGGATGACGCCCATCGAGGTCGTGTAGAGGACCACGCGGCCTTCCTCCTCGCGGACGTAGTTGCGCTGCACGGACAAAGAAGGAGCACAGTTGAGGGACACAAGCACCGCTCGAGTCTGTAGGCCAAACGCTCGAATTCATTTTTTTTTTCGTTTTTGCAAGAATCCTCAATCTGACGGGATTCTCGCGACAGAATAAGTATTTCATTCGCATGGCCTGTTCGTGTATAGTAGTAAGTTCCAAAAGGAAGCCCGTAGTCCATTCATCGGAAAGCTATAGCGTCGTACCATAGCTTTTTTAAAAAAAGAAAGAAAGCTCTTACAGCCAAAAGGCCACTTGCGGGAAGCACGTGGTCCTGAAGTTTCTTTCCAGAGGCCATAAGCTGTAGAGCAACAAGGGTCAAAAGTATTGCAACACAATTGTCGCGTCGGTCACCTGGAAACAACTAACTGTGCGGCGGCTTAAGGTCATTTTGTCACCCTTTGCTAACCGTGGGTAAGTTTACAGGGTAAACTGCTTCGTGCAAGCAACCTCAGGGACAGAACCCTGAGGCTGCTTGCAGCCTCAGGGTTCAGCCAGATTACTGCAGTAATGTGGCTGTAGGTTTGGCTAGCTGCATTAGCACCCAAAGACAAAAGTCTTGTGTTACAAGCAGGTGGATGCCAAATTTTGTCTGTTATCTATGAAACAAAAATACACACGAGAACAGGAACGCGCATTGGGCGAAAATGTATACGGTGCATTTTTTAAGAACTTCTCTTTCTGCCGTATTTCAAGCGTATTTCAGTTGCGAACCTTTCTCGCGAACTCTATTATGATGTGTCGACAAGCTCTGCCACATTAAGTCGTGACAACAAAACCCCGTTGAGCATGGTGAACAGTGGGTGAACAAGGAATGACTTTGTCCTAACGAAGACGAGTCCTCATGTCAGAACGTTTGCTTATAGGTTGACGCTTCCCACGTTCGCTCCCCCTTGCTCATGATTTCAAGCATTCAACTTCGTCTTTTTTTTAAAAGCTAGTTTCAGACTAACAAGCGTAAGATGAGTTGAAGAGAAGCTGTGAAGCATCCGTGTGACAGAAGCTATAAGACACCACTAATAAATAGATGAATCTGATACTAGCAACCCTTCGCACCTATATAGCCTCCAAATGTAATCTCGAAAAGAGTGTCGCGGAGCAACCTTCAGCTTCAGTCATATGCGATAGTTCTCGAACGGGCCAACTAGACTACCTTTCATTGAAGGAGTGGTCGTTCTAAGAAAAAGCATTCATCCCGAAAGCGAGCACTACATTCGCTGTCCAAATTCGTGCCTTCTATGCCAAGCTTTCGTGCGCGGTTGTTTTTTGTTCTCTCGAATTATTCCATAGGCAAGTTCGAATCCGACACATTTATAGGGTGACTGTCGACAAGTGAGCCAAGCGAAGCGAAAACGGACGTCGCATCTTCACGCTGAACATGCTACTTCCGGGCACGCTACATTACGCCTGGCGGAGTTAAGACAGATGAACTCTTTTTCTCGGCGCGTCTGTAGTAAGCTGTCGCAGCGTTGGCGCATCCCCCCCCCCCCCAGCGCACGCACCCCTTCCCCCTCTTTCTAAACACACACACGCACGCGCACATACACCAACGCACACACAAGCACACACTGACGCGCCATCATCGAAGCGTAATTCCGCGCAGGCGCGCCATTCCTCCGCCAAAACAAAAACAATCGGGCGGCGTAAACTCGTTCTCAAGACCGCGTTCACCATCGCCGCACTGCGACTATGGGAGCCGCCGGGCTTGTCTGCCTGCAGGCAGCCCCACACAGCTCGCCGCTGCGCACTGTGTGTATACAAACAAGTCTGTAGCCAGTTGAGCTGCGCAGTCCTAGAATACGCGCTCAGGCCGGCGAAATCGTCGCAAGACGCCATTAACTTTTCGGCGTTCCCCCAAGGAACGCGAAACAGAAAAGAATGCCGTAGGCAGGAAGAGGTGTGCAAGGGGGTCTACACCTCGAAGCAAGGGAGCCCGTAGGTGAAGAGAAGGGGGGGCGGGGGGAGGCGTGCCGGACGGGCCTTTTCCGCCTCAAACAGAGCAGAACGGTGTTCTGAGAGCAGTTTCCAGGAGGAAACGGTGTAGCCATCAGCGCACCTGACCGGCCGCTATACGGGTGGTATTTGAAGGTGTCGAGGTAGGCTTAGGGAGAACTAATGTTATTTTAAATGCTACGAGACATCGGCCGACAGGTCTCGTACATTTGGTGCTACCTAGAAAGAAGACATAGGGCCGTATGTACACTTAAACTGACTATTTGGCATCTGGCTATGTGACCGGTATATAAGAGAGGCAGGCCTTTTACCAACGCTAACGGGACATTTAACCACAATGGTTCGATGTAATTGTTCAGAAGCTCTTAAGGGGCGTCTTTTTCACTGTTAATTTGTTTACCGTTCAGTCGCCGTTGAACTTGATGGGTGCGCTTGTTTATAGGATCGGAGCGCTGACAAATTCAGCCACGTTGTCTACATTTGTCCTGTTAGCGTTTTTGGGGCTAATTAGGGAGGGCACAACCACTGTGTAATTCAATCAGAGATGACAAGATGGCGAATTCGACAAAATGGCAGGGAGACAGACTAACGCAAGTCTTTTGCACTAGTATTCTTCCTGAGCATCATTCATTCAATCTTATTCCTAAGCGACCAGGGGTGCTGATCTTGACATTGTCGAATTCTGCAATTGCGGCAATCTGAGCCAATCAGAGAGGCCGCAGGAGCCCTCTGGTTCAATCAGAGTTGACAAGATGGCGAGTAAGACAATAAGGTGATGTTCAAAAATGTGCATAATAGTGCCCCGGAATGAGCAGATTCCTGCATTTTATTTCCTGCTGCCAAATCACGTGAATAGGCTTCAGAAGACGCTCGTCTGACTCCAAAAGTTTACGAAGCGGCGACCCTGCACGCCACAGCGAATACGCATCTAATCTCGAGTGCAGGGGCGCGGACCGCGCGTGGCCGAATTGGGTGCGGGGAGGGGACCCTGAACTGACCTCCATTCACTTTATACATTTTTTGTAAAAAAAAGAGGCCCAACCAACGAGACAAGTATGCGCGCATGCATAAGTTTGGGCGAAGCTCCTCGTCTTCGTCAAACGCCGCTTCGCTCCATACCAGGTCACCGAACATCAGGGAAAATATCGCAGACGAGTGTAGGAGGAAGCGTATATAAGCGTAATGGAATGACGAAGTGAACGCTTCAGTGGCCGCACGGGACGAAATGCTAAGCAGGAAACTTACTATAGGCAGAAGTAGGTCCATCAGGTTGCATGAGGCGCAAGCTCATTGCGGTCGGCGCTAGCAAGACTTTTCTTGATAAACGACGTCTCCTTGGACAGGACACGCTTCGGTTACAACGCTCAACTCATTCTTCCGTGAGAAGCGGTTACTTTTGCTTAAAGCAGTCAGCGTGGAAACTATGCACAGCGAAGGACAGCGCAGCGTCTCGAACGTTTTAACGTTCTTTTAAATGTCCCCTTTCTCATGCATATATACTGCGCGTGCGCTGTCAAGCTCCAGCTCTCTTGTCACGGCGGCCACTCAACAGTCTCGGCGACCACTCGCCCTGCAGACAACCGGAATAATATGTAAAGCTTCCGCCGAATGGCGCTACCAAACACACTCAGCAACCCGAAAAGCCAACTTCTGATAGTCCTGCCACGAGACGATCCGGTCCAAAGACGTGGCGGCGCATGTGCTCATGGAAACGAAGAGACATCGTCCCTATCCCGGCATTTCTTTTTCTTACCCGTCTCTCTCTCTCGGTACATGAACTGCCCGGGACAATGGCACCGTTTGGCCGGCACGCACTCAGTAAACTACAGTCTATCAAAGCGAATCGTTTCATAGAACGAACTGGGAGGAGAGCCCCAGCGTTTGGTATACATAGCGGTCGCATCGAATATGCCGGCAACGTGGAGAATGCGTTTACGGCGCGCGCAGCAACACAGCCAGCCGGCCAGCCATCCTTGCCGTCGATAAGGAGAAACGTCACAGGGCGACGGAGCTCTGACAGGAGCCGTCAGTCGATAAACGAGCCGAAGTGTATAAATGGGCACGGCGCGGTTACGTATCAACGGTCCCACGCACATACTCTCAGGCGTCACGTGAAAAGAAAAAAAAAACGTAATAAGCATCCGCTGGTGCGCGTAATAGGTACGGCTCAGTGGGGCCCACATAACCGTGCGGCACGGCCAAACAAGCTATTCAATCATACCCACGCGTCGCTATAACCGCGTAACGGGCTCAGAAAAGAACGGGGGAGGGAGGAGGCAGGAAAAGAAGGTTTAGAGCAGCAAGACGAAGGGTATGATGGCGAGGCAAAGCGGTCGACTTTTTCTTATTTTATTTTATTTTTTTGCGATCGGGCGCACGGGCCGAGAAACTACTCACGCAAGGAACAAATACCGATCGAGGTGTACGCTGACGGAGTGAGAGAGATGCGTGTGGAGTGAGAGCGCACAATCGACGGCACAAGGAGAGAGGCGCTGATCGGCTAAGCCCCCTCCATTCCACTTCCGCTATGGTAGGCATAGACTAGCTAAGGGCCGGGGGAAGCGGGCGGCTGGGCAGCGAGGAGTCGGCAGTTCCGGTGTGAGCACGCACCGCTGTATGATCAAGCGCTAGCTGATTACTGGCATTCGGACGATAAACGAGTGCAGAGGAAATCGGAAATGTTGCCCGATGCAGTTTTTTTTTTCTTCTTTTTTATCATTCGCAAACGACCGATTTCTAGCGCTTGTTTCCGTCTCTGGAATTGGACATTTCGTTCTGCGATGCAGATAAAGAAACAAGTACTATAGATTTCATCTAAATTAAAAGGGCGGAAAATGCATCCGTCTCGCCCGTTTGAGGAAGTAGATGACGTGAAATGACCATAGATACGAGCCATATATGCGCCCCCCCCCCATTTTTTTTTATCCCGGCGTACGGTATCATTTATATGGAAGAAGGGAAAGGAAACACGGGAGACTAAAGAAATGCAAGCAACCAAGGTAGGCAGTTAGTGAGGGGAAGAATTTTTTTGAGTCATACACACTTTCACTAATCCAATGGACTACCGGGTATCATGTTGAAAAGCAGTTCGCTGCGACTTCGTAGCCGCACCGGTGAAACCTGAAGCGTTTCAGAAACCAATTTAATCGAAGGGATTATATCACCCTGCGTGATAGTCGCCGTAATGTTAGAATCTGGATTAGTAGTCATCACCTGGAGTCATTTGACGTGCTTGCAAGAAATGTAAAACTCGCCCTCATCCGAATGCGGCCGCCAAGCCGGGTGTCGAACCCGCGACCTCGGGCTTAAGAACTGACTTTCCTTGTAAAAATTTAAGAACTATTACAACTTACAAACTGCTCTTTTTCGCTTGCAATTATTAGTTTTGAACACATATATACAATTAACAAGAAAGGGAAGGCGAGGAGCAGGCTGACAACTACCACCGGAAGGGGCACGACGCCTGACTATACTCTTCAGAAGGGAGGTGACAGCAACACAGAAATGGAAGATAGGAAGGACGGGAGGAAAGAGAAAAGGAAGAGCAACAGGACAAATCTAAAGAATAAAGTAGAACACACAGTACAGATCACACACAGTAGGGCCGGTCATTGAAGGTCACGCTACTACAGAATGCTGAATAGAATAGTTTCGACGCTGCAAACGTGAACCTAAGTTAGTTAACTCTAGAAAAGTAAGTAGAGCGCGATAAGCCTGATCACGTTTAGACGCACCACTACTGGGGTACAAACATTCGTCGAGTGTTGCGCACCGCAGGGCAAGCAGATGATAGTCTCTCACCAGCGACATGCGCTGCGCACTGAAAGCGGGACACTCAAATATAAGGTGCTGAAGTGTCTCGCAGCAGCCACAAGACGTACACGATGGACTGACCACACGCCCTTGTCTGCGCATTACAAGTTTAAGAAGCATTCTTTCTGCTTAATTTCTTCCTCGTAAGACCGCTATGAATGACACGTCTCGCTGAGATATCCACATGGTCAATGCATATAAGCACGACTAAATCGTACAGCGAATGACACATGAATCTGATGACAGATCTATATAAAGCATGTCAATTTGAGATAATCAAATCCGTTGCCAGAAAAAAAGAAGTCGCGACATTGCGAACCAGCACGAAGGATCTCAACTCATATTTTTACCTTCGTGTGGAATTCTCACAAAAACTCGGTACCTAAGTTGCGCGTGCTCGCCTTTTTGCGTTACCAAGCCGACCGTGTCTCCTGCGGACGCTTCAGCACAGATCATACTAGCACGACCTGCCAACTAATACTGAAGCGGGGGAAAAAAAAGATGATGCACTGCAACACTACCAAGCCCGAAGTGGTATATCTTATGTCCGCGTCATTCGTCTTTCGTACACTCGCAATTTCGTAACGTGTTGGGCGGCGGGCCTCAACTCGTAGCGAAGGAACAGCGCATGCATGGATATGCGACATCTCTCAGGCGACAAAGACCCCCGACCAAGCAAGCACCGCCAAATAGAGAGCGTAAGAGAGAGAAAGCAAAGGTAACGAGGAGGCATGCGATTGCGCTATAGCAAAGGCGAGTCGCATGACGGGCTGTACGCGTAGGTTCACAGCACGACGCCCGTGAAGCACATTCATCGCAGCGGGACGTCAGACGGGCGAGGAGTGCCATTTGTTTACTAACAGCAGTCACGACGACAACGACCCAACCGCTCAGTCACGACCGAGAAGGCGACGGCTCTTCGCGTCTCCCCGCCCCGACGACTTCAGCCACCACAAACGTGTGCACACACACACACGCACAGTGCTATACGCGGACGAAAGCGGGACGCTCGGGCGTTCACTGTGAACGACGGCGGTCCTTTCTCCCGGGAGGCACGACTGTCACCGCCGCCGTCATTAGTGCGGTTGAAAGGAGCACCCGTCACCATGGAAGGCGTCACAGGCTGCGGAAAAGCGAGAGGCACCTCTGACGGGGACTCCCTTTGCGGAACAATTTCAGAGACGCGCTCTTGAACGGCGAAAACGCAAGATATATATGCCCGTGTTTAGGCGGCAGGTATCCGTCCCGGACGTAGGCTGCAAGGTCACCATAATTCATCGCTCGCTGCGCGGTCCTTATCTCCAGAGTCTTCTTTGTTAGTCACCAAGTTTCTGCCCCACATGTTCGGTATAACGCGATGATTGCGCACTTCTTTTTCAGGTATGGCAATAAGCTGCCGGTCACGATTTGGCAATGCATGCCCTGTGCACTTCGATCTGTAGACTACATATTGAGAGAATGCATAAGTGAAAGTAAACACTCACCCTCACTCCCATGACGAGTCAAAGGTGCCAAGCCAGGTTGAAGCGTTATGCACTAGTAAATTGGATTGAAACACCGCGACTCTGCGTAGCTCACGGTGGAAAGGAGGATCTTACGGCATAAGCTGCGCTGGCACCGCGGTAAACTCGGAACGATGTGTGAACGAAGCACAGAGAATACACGAAGCGGAGTCGATGTGACAGCGCTCGCAAACGCCGAGAGACAGGTATGTTGAAGAATGGGCTGTTGCTAGAAACGGTTTCTGTGCAAAGTGCACCGAATAAAGCTGCCGTTAGGACGACCCAAAATGAGGGAGTGACGGATCGACGGGGAAAAGGTTATATCTCACGTGAATGATGAAGGCACTTCTTGAAACGCTTAAGCAATATCGTCATATTTCTACGAGTGAGCTCAACAAAATGTACAATAAATATGAAACTACAGAATGCCAGAAGTGCGGCGCGCAGATGCTGTTGGAGAGAAGTAGAGTGAAAGCTGCGACATAGGAACAAAGTACCGCGCAACACAGGTTTTTCTTGCTTTCGCGCAGTGAAAATATGTGGTGCGTTGCTGAAGAGCACTACTGGCTGCCCTGGCACGTTACTGACGATCGCACTGTTCGTAGAGAAGACAGTACACGAGCCACCGATTAAGCAAGGCGTTGAGGTAATGGAACATACACCAGAACGCACAGGAGGCAAATGCAAAGTATCGCGAATGTTTGCAACCCGCGTAGAAGATGTGACAACGACCAGCGGTGTCCGCAACACCACGGGTGTAAACTGGTCGCCAAGCTACCTCTACGAGCGTATAAGCGCCGGTAAGCACTGCGCCACGGAAGCAAGGAATACCATAACTGACCAGAGAAGATGTGCCAACGCCGGTATAAGAGATCGGATGGAAAGCGGCCGACACCTGTCCCAACTGTTCTGCCTCTTGCCGGCACTTCGGTTGCACTACACCCACGCACAGCTATCAAGAGACACTCTTTGAGTCCGATAGAGAGGACGCAGATTCGCCGACGGCTCCTCCGGCGCCAGCGTGCTCGCAGCTGTAGACTGGCGGTGCTGCAGTGAAGCTGCAGTATAGTCGCGAGCGCTGCGGCCGGGACGTCCCAGAAAGAGGAGACAATAGCGCGGAACGCTTTGGCCGCCCAGCCACGTGGGAGATGTGGTGGTGCGCGCGCGCTCGTTCTACGCCAATGGGATCGACCGGCCACGGCGGCGCGCCGCGTTGGATGTTCCCATTTTTCGCTTCTCCCCCGCACCGCTATGCGCTCCCGGAGACACAAGGCGAACCGCTTGGCTGCGCTTTGTCGCTAACACACACACACACGCAACAAGTCACGGTCGTCGGCACACGCAGTGTGCAGGTTACCGCAACGGTTCTGCCCACATTGTCTACCGCATAATTCCCGTTAACAGGTAACGTCGGCAATCGGTTTGACCTCGGGTGCCATCGAACATTCGAGCGGCGCATGAGATAAATTCGTGCCTTGTATAGGCTGTTTTGAGGTTCAACTAAAGGGCACGAATCTTCCTGATTGGTAATGTAGCTTTAGCTCAATCGTACGCTAATCAAGCTTATGCATAGAAACATGCATACAAGCACTCTCGCGCCGACAAACAACAAACACAAGGAGCAAACAAAACGCACGCGAGCACGACAACGCACAAGGGCACGCGAACACAAATACATACGAACACCCCCGCCCCCACCCTAACGCAAACACTCATCATCATCATCATCATCATAATGTTTTATGTCCACTGCAGGACGAAGGACTCTCCCTGCGATCTCCAATTACCCCTGTCCTGCGCCAACTGATTCCAACTAGCGCTCGCAAATTTCCTAATTTCATCGCTCCACATAGTCTTCTGCCGCCCTCGACTGCGCCTCCCTTCTCTTGGTATCCATTCTGTAACCCTAATAGTCCAACGGTTAGCTAACCGGCGTATTACATGACCTACGCACACTCGCGCGTATTTTAAAGCAAATGTTTAGAAGAATGCGTTGCCGGACTGAGCTAATTCATACTCGCACGTTTATATGGCAAACTTTGCACGAGGACGAAAGTGCGTTTTTTCGTTCGTCCTTGCGCGAAGTGCACGCTTGTTTTAAACGCAACAAGCAAGCGTTGCCGGACGTTAATCGTAGGCACACTTCCGTAGATATACACGCAACGCCTGTAGCAAGCCTTCGTCGGCTGCTTATCTTCAGCTGCCCTTCACACTGAGTGCACGTTAAAAAGCATCAACAAACCCCCCGCACTGGTTCAGCGCAGCACCGCTTGAGAGAAGATCGGTAACAGAATGTCAAACTATGGTTGCAACGCACTGCTGTTTCATTGCCACTGACGAAATTAGACGACCAGCGCGAGCGTTCTAAATATAGTCTCAAATTCCATTCTGCAGCCGCCCTCCGAAGCAAGAAACCAAAAGGACGACGCTCACGCACGACTGGCAGTCACGTTACGCCATTACATCACTCACAATTATAGGGCCACGAATCCGTGAAAAACAGAGAGCGAGGACCTTGTAATTAACAATGTTACAGTCAACGCCAGTACCCCCTCCTCCACACCGTGTTCCCAACAAAGCAAAACGCATTCGTAATTTAAGCGGCCGACACTGAACGTATAATCGCCAGCAGGTGAAAAGCTATAGCTTCAGCTGCCAATAAGTAGACAGGTTTATTTCGTGTCCTTTTGCTTCACTGTCGCGTACGGGCTCGAGTCAAAAACAGCTGCCACTCTTCAGAGATACGTAATCGCACTCGGAGCTTGAATTCGTTGAAACTTTCAGAGTATTTAGATGGTTTTCAGACACCACGCTTGGACTCACCGTTGTGGTCCCCATTGTATGGCGCCGGACGTTAGCGATGGAACAAACGCGTCAGTTCTGCAACGCGTCTTGCAAACACAACGATCGACCGATCTGGTATGTGCGTGGGAATTTTTAACCCGAGTACAGATTTCCCTGTTGCTGACCCGTCCACCGCGCGAGTGGCATCATGTTCTGGAGTATAGGATAACGCCGGATTCCTTTGTCCCGCGAGCCTCGTCCAAGTTCGATTAGCTCTCTCGGTTCGGGCTTCTATCAGCCTGGATACGTCCGATAAGCGTTAAAATCTACGTGCCGACATAGTTCACCAGGTGAAGAGACAATGAATTTCGATCGGTAGCTAAGGAAGTTTGTCGCCGATTCTTGGGCGCACGCATTGCGAAGATCAACAGACTCAACAGCACAATACAGTCAAATGGAAAGCAAGGGAAGAACACTTCGAAATAAATCCCGCAAGATCACGCCAGCGGAAAGCACGAGTCTAAGTGCACAAGTTGGAACTACACACACACACGTTGTATATTTATATCTTAGTACACCGCGTAGATGACCACTGGTACACATCATAGGCTGCAGACTGGTGTACAGAAACCATTTTAAGTTATCCGGTCCCACTGACTTACGCGGTAAACCCTCAAGCGCAAAACATTTATCCATGACAGGCAACCCCGGGGCACTTCCGGCGATGTGCTGTGCTTAAAAAAAAATGGAGAGAGAGAGAGAGCGAGAGAGAGAGAGAGAGAATGCAACGAACCTTGGAAACACGCGCGATGCCGTGTCTTCGTATCGTATGAACGTACCCGCGGAACCATGTTTTCAGATGCGATAATCCGCGCACAGAATCCTCGATCGACGCCATGACTCGGTGACCGAAGAGGCAACAACACAACGATGCGACAGAGTCAACGAGGAAGGCGCGCGGCTTGCGTCGAGACACTTGATGGCGTGTGTTCTGCCTTCGGAGTCCGATCCGATCAAGCGCAGGGAAACAACACCACGCAAAGACCAGCCTCGTACGTGCGTCACAGGCGTCGCATTGCGCACGTATGTACACGCCGCGAAACCTCACGCAGGCTGCATACTACGCAGATATGCTGACGAACTTGTGCCGAGAAGAAACGCAAGTCCCCGGCGAACAATAGCCGCTCGATCTTCGCCTTAATTCGTCTCTTTTCTTTCTTCTTATTTTTCCCCCAACCCTTTTCGCTTTCGTTCAACTCAGAACGCAGATGTTCCTTCCACCTATTCGTTGCGAAGCAACAGCTGCTGGCGCTTGCGCACTGGTGACGCGTCACGGACCCAAGCCGAGACGCTTCCTATAGTATATAGAGTGCGAAGCAAGAGCTTCGGGAACCGAGGCGAAATGAGGAAAGGAGGGGGGGGGATGAAAAGGGAAAAAAAATTACCGTGCACACTCGTGCAAAAGCCGCACTCTCTTCTTGCCGCCTTTACACGGTGGTTTAATCCCTGCTACATATTTGTACGGAAAATGGCGAACGCGCTACTGTTTTCATAACGCATTTATTTGTTCAAACAAGTACGCCAGACACGCGGAGCTCGTTTATAGACTTCGCCGCTGTCGCTCAAGCTCCGTCAGCTGCGGCACACTCGTGTGTACAGTCGTCCCCCCTTGCCGTTATGCCTGAGACTTTGAACCCTTCCACGAAGATTTCCGAAAAATCCGCAGGCACCACGCGTTGTGTTATCGGGCATTTCTGTTCCAAGGTGTTTTCTTCTTCTTTTTTTTAATTTTGAGATGCCGACTTAGGAGTGCGGCTCTTACACGAGTGCGATCCTTACTCTATAGTGCTATTATTATTACGTTTTTGGAAATGACGAATGCGTGAGCAGCAGCGCAAGACCGTTTGTTCTAGATGCTCCTGACGTAAGCCGTTGGCGCTTTCTTTCTTCTTCGACCAAAACAAGCTTTAGCGCACAATGACAAGGAGAAAGAAAACGGGACAAAAAAGACAAAGAGAAAACGCAGGTTCACCCAAAGTTCCGGTTACCTAATCGGTTACCGCTGTAAGTAGCTTACGCAACTGCAAACCCGCCACTTGTGGAATTTTCCGTGTTATCGTTTTCTGCAGGCCATTCAACGCCTAAACAATGTTTTTTTCCCACTGTACATTGTTCACTCGGCTTACGTATATGTACGTTTATTTTTAAAGCAAGGCTGAGAAGGGAAAAATTCGCCGTGGTGTCTCGACGGCTTTGGCTGTCCGCTGCTTAGCACAAGGTTGCGGGTTCGACTCTTAGGCAATGGCGACCCCGTTCCGATGGCGGTGCACTCGTGTACTTTGAGGGGACACTAAAGTGAAAAATGATTTCTTCTGCATCAGTAAATTACCGTTATACAACACCAAAAAACACCACTCTTACAACGATAAGACGTTTGGTGAGGCAGAAAAAGCGCAAGAACGAAATATGGGTGGCGACGCCTACTTAAGTTCCTGCACCTGGGGGCTGTGACGTCTTGGATTTTGATAGCATCTTCTAGGGCCTACTAATTATATATAGCGGTACATATTGACTACTTTGTGTTCTAAAGCAACCAAATATTACACATGGCAAGTTTCGGGAACCTTTATTCAGCCAACGCGGCCCAAATGCGAAAACATACTTTGGAATCCCTTACGTCACGCTGACATACAGGCGCTGGGGTTTCTGCGCGAAATTCAAATACTGATATTTGGACCTTCATTTTCTCATCTAGTAATCAAACTGTTTTTTTGAAATGCCTGCCTGCAGGGTTCTCAAACAATGCTTCATTAGTCTAAACTAATTTATTGTTACGCTCTAGTGTCCCTTTAGCGTGCACTCGTGCACGTTAAAGAACTCCCGATGTATCGAATAAATCAGAAACGCTTCGCCGACGGCTTCCCGTATAACCAACCTACTGTACACCTTATATGAAGGAACGTAAAATTGCTTCACTTGTTGTTAGCTGGAGGAAAAAGCAAGACAGGTTAAAAACAAAATGCCGATCTGTTCAATTACAAGTGTCGTCCCACATCCATCTTTACTTATTGGGGAGCTTGGCAGATCCAACAGAATTCTGTTGGCTTGTGAGCCGTGTCGCTACTTTACAAGGAGGAACTACTAATAATAATTACTAATACTAATACTAATAACTAATAATAATAATTATTATTATTAATAATTAATAATAATAACTAACTACTAATTACGTGCTTGTCGGAGAGGGCGTAAACGGCACGCCGTCTTCGGTCGAGGGAAAAACAAAAAAGAGAATGTGAACGAGTGAGTGGTCAAACCAGCCGTGGCGATTGCGTCACGTTGACAGGATGCGCCGGCGGCCAAGTGCGCCAGGTGCCTCGGATTGCACTATACCCCTACCCTGCGACGAGGAACGGCGCATTTCGCAGCGCAGGCACTCGCGCTGCTGTATAGGCGCACTGTCTGCAAGCTTCGACACAACAACCCCGCTCTGTATACAAAGTGCGGCACCTGGGGGGGGGGCGTGTCCTGCCCGTATATAGCGATTAACACTCCGTTGACTGCGTTCTATTAGATATGTGCAGCGCTAAAGAAGCTAGGAGTCGTGCGTGCCACGCCGGCAAAAAGAGAGCGCGGAAGAACCAATGCTTACGCATTTGAACAATGCTTACGTAGAAGGTTGTACGCGTGACGTCACGGACGCGCCATATTGTCGTCCCCTGCACAACTTTGGAGATGAGCAAACTGTAACCTGCAGCTTTTCATGTTACTATCTGTACGACGTAATGATGGCGGCGATTACGCCTATGCTTAGCCTCTATATGAAATAACGATTGAGTATACTATCCGTGTTCGTAACCGTTCAATTAAATGCGTGCAGTAACAGAAAACGTTCGCTCGCAATCATAGCCTTCTTCGTCGTTTACTTCGGGACAAAGTCTCCTTCCAGGGGCCTTTTACGGGACCTTTAAAGCTACGCTGACGACTTTGCGGTGTTGTCGGCTTACTTGATTTCAACAGCAGACGACGCAATCCGCGCAGATGCGTGCTCTCGTTCTTTCGGTCGCACTTAGCAAGCTTTAACTTTCAGAACGCTGCATGATACTACAGGAGCAAGGCGTACGCGCGGTGACTGCGTAATTAGACTGCACTGCACTAAGGGCGAAGATATAATAATAATTAGAAAGTGCCGCGTATTAGGGACGAAATTGCGCTCAACCCTCTCTCGCACATGGTTGCAATAGAATCCGGCGTAGAACTTGAAAGGTGATCATGAGAAATGGGGTTAAGGTACGTTTCGAAGAAGAAATTACACGAGGCCGTTATTCCATGCCTGAGAGTTTGATTGCAGACATCGGGGTCAATGTTGAGCTTATCGACTCCAGCTGTGATCACCGCTGACCGAGTTACGTCACCGATATTAAGGAAGCAAACTAGGAGGCTCCCACTGAACGCGGCCGCAGCAGGACGTACGCCCCGGGCGCCTCGCAATATCCTGCAGTGTCGAGCACGCAATTTGCATTTGGTCCCGGCGCGCATATGTCGCCGGCGGCAGAAGCGACTGCTGCAGCAGATTAACTGTAAGCATGCACTACACGAAGGAGGAGGTCGCCGTGTCAATTGCTGTCTGCTTGTCCTCAAACGTCGGCTAAGACTTGCTTCGTACCGTGCCGGTCTCGTAGTTAACGCGGAGAAGCGCACATCCCGCTGCAGGTAATATGCTAATACGAGAAAAAGCTGCGCAATTTAGAACGCTGCCCTCTGTCATTTCGGTAGCAGCTAGGCCAACCCGACTCTAATTTTTCGATACCTTATTGGTAGAACTTTTCTGGGCCAATCGTTTTACTGACTAGGTTGACGCAAGTAGCACCGTTATCAGGTTGCAAGTACGGCTGGTGTCGCGCCTTTTCCTACTAACTCTGTATGTTTGCTGTTATGTGCTGCTGCGTTATGTTATACACGGTGATTGGTATATATTTCTCAACAGAGGATATGAAAAATACTGGAAATAAGATTTTCCACATTACCAGATTGCCCTACACAAGATGGTCGACCTCTCGTTCACGGCACCATTTAGCCGACGGCGACTTGCAAACAGCAAGAATGCAGTAAGGAATACCTATAGATGATGGTATGGTAAAATGCGGAAATATGGGTTTTTATGACAAGCTGCGGAGGTATCTACTAAAGAAGGGTTGGTATGCTTGGACACTTTCATGACTAATTTAAACTGCCACGAGTATATGAATATTAATTAGGTCTGTTCCCTAAGACCACGCCTAAGACCGGAGCGACCGTGTACGGAAGAGCAATGATATCTTATTAAAGGTGTCTTGAGTAAACGCTACATTTCCCCATATTTTATTCTAATGCAAGCAATTTTGTTTAACAAATGTGAAAATCACGAAAATGCGATTACTATTAAGAAATTTCTTTCACGTTTTCGTTTTTTTGTTTAAGGAAGTAATGAAACTAAACGCCGCACATTAATGCATCGGCATCGAAAATATGTTTTGGATGTTTGTCCTCCTCGTAAACTGGTTTCTCCAGATAACTAGTAGGCCTGAAGGCGTGGTGTCGATCGATCGTCACCTTGTCCATGTACAAGGTGACGACGGAGTTTGCTCCCACGGCCAGCCACCACGTCCTATCGGCGATTGAGCGCTAATCTCTTTAAGACACCTTGGCAGCTCACCGCGGATGAACGTTTGCGTAGTGAAAGCTAACACGCAGCCACGCCGTAAACATTAGAGGCAAAGAGACCTCCCGATGTTAGTTAGGCCGAACGCTCTTCAACGCCGCTTCCATAAGCGCCCGCGAATGCAACAACAACCGCGGGCGAGTCCGCCAAATGATTCTCCAATAACCGGTCGGAAAACCGGGATGAGCTGGATGCGCACGCGACCTTTCTGTGGCTCGTAATAACTCATCGCCAAGGACGCCGCCTCTCCGAAGGCCCTTCGCGAAGCCGCGGCTCTTCCACGTGGCTCTCTTTATTTGTTCGAACACACAGCTCCCGTATGTATATACGTGTGGAGTAAATTTCCACGGGCATCTGTGAAATGAACCACGTTGAGAGCAGCCGTTTCAGGGAATTTTGACGAACCCTATAGAGGAAGCATTTACTTTCCTTTTTGCCAGAAAAAAAAAAAAAAGGCTATAGCAAAGTGTTATCGATGCTCGGGAGGCCTTATTTCGCGCATACCCTTGTAGGAAAGCCAGCAAGCGAAGAAACACTGCGTCATAGTTCAATTGTTTTCGTTTCCATTCCTCATCAATCAACTGTGGAGGGAACATCCAAACGCGGGAAGAATCGCAAACAAAATGAGTAGAGGTGACATTGCAGTCTCCGCATGTACAGTAATATGGATACGATGCGACACTTTCTGATAAAGCCGCACTTTGAAGCCGGCGCATTGCCTTGTGCGTCATGCTGAGCTCGGAACTATGTCACCTTTCCTACCGATTTGGGAAATAAATAAATAGAGCGAGCAAGAGACAAAGAAGCGGGAGAAGACTAAATTCAATGTTGTGAAATGGTGCCATCGTTGAAGAAGAGTCGCGTAATCCGACTCGCACATTGCTAGGTGGAAGTCGTTGCCTGAAGCATAACTGCATGCGTCGAAGATATATATATATATATATATACCCGTCGGTGCCATTACAACGACTATAAAGCTTCGCGTAAGTGATGGTGAGTTGTAGTAGTACAGTAGTTTGGCGAGCGACAAAAGAGTCGACACTTTCGGCCACTTGGACAATCGAGCTTTACTTGTAGCCAAAGTATTCGTCCTGCGGTCGTACCTAGATAAACATACACGTTTATCAGCTTTCAGATAGAACGGATGGGCAATAGTCTCACTTCAGGTCTGTCTTTTGTCCACTTTTGTTTAACGGCCTTACGATTGCTTTCGATACGCACGATGCTCGCCTTTATTTGAAGTGAGGTTTCGCTGACAGCCCTTACATTCACCTCGTTGTGAATGTATTCCATAAGTTTCGTTTATTTGCAGCGCGATTGACATGAGCGCCTAGATTAAAATACGATTCGCACGAGAACTTGACAAACTAATACACACGGGCTTCTCCACACAAACACACTTGTTGTGGAAAAGCCAGGTTTAACGAAAACTTACTAACTCGATTTTTCTCTTGTCGGTGCGCGCACGGAAAAAAAAAAACGGTAAAATCTCGTTGAGAAGAAAAATAAATGACAGAAGAAAGGAAGGTACAGCCTCCGATTTGCTTATATACACTGAGGGAGAGAGAGAAACACAGTGGAAAGATACGAGATAGAAACCACGTCGCCTGCAAAGGCGATCCGGGATAACTTAACAACATCGAGTGCGTCGAGAAATCGACAGGGTCATTTATCGCTTAGTTCCGGCAAACACTACTCAACAGCGAATGAAAACTCGCAGAAGAATCTGCAGAAGAATCTATAGCGGTTGCAACTTTTTTTCTCGTGTGAATGAAATTTGTATTCACTAGAAGCACCCGAATGAACTGCGTAAAAGAAGTTAGTGTCCATGGACACCTACAGTGGCATTAAATAGAATATATATAATAAACCCATACACCAGGTCTGCCATAGCCCCCATAAAGTACTAGGTTCAAAGAGGCTTGAACCCGACGTGATATAATACACTGTATACCGCTCATATTTAGTGGCACAACTTGTAAGCAATGACGCAAGACTGTTCAATAAGTCCAACTTGTCACTGCCACGCCACCAAGTGCTTTCCTACCCGCCCGCCAGTTGGACTAAGGGAGTTGGCAAAGTGTCACCACTCCAGCGGCGCTGCACGGCGCCGCGTCTCACGAATACCGTGCGCCTCTTCCGCATCCGATAGCGCGAACTAGTCGGCCTGTTCGTGAGCACCAATGTAGTCACGCAGTCACAAACAACCTCTGGCGATTCCATCTACGGTATGTGCTCGATTATTCCACGTATAGGGTACGATCGACGTAATACGACGTGTAGGGACGTCGTAATACGTCGGCAACCTATCTTCAACACAGATAATGTGCTTTGGTTATAACAAAGCATACTTACAAGCGGATGTGGGCAGAGCCATTTACTGGAAGCGTTCTCTCTCTCTCTCTCTCTCTCTTTCTCTCTCCCGACCATACGCAAGTCACATCTGCAAATTCAACCGGAATGCACGCAATAACTGGGAACGCTCGATCATGATGCGCGCAAGTTTAGCTCGATATTTTTGGTTGCCGCGAGCCTGCGACCCATACTGCATACACTGGGGAAAGCACCGCCGCGCTATGTTTATGCACGGCCACGTTCGGCCTCGGATGCGCATAACGTCCAACTTGCACCCCGCCGACCGCCCGAGAGGATACTGCGCGTGAGCATTAAGGCGAATGAGCGCATGCGCCGCGCATATTCCTCTCATCAGGGCGCGAGTTTCTTGTCGTTATTTCGCTGCGGTCGCACGCACTCCACGCTGCGAGAAGCGGTCACGACTTCGCTCACATATCCCCACGCTTACGCTGCGTTCGGCCGATGTTGGAAAAGTTGCGAACCCTCTTTCTTTCTTTCTTTCTTTCTTTCTTTCTTTCTTTCTTTCTTTCTTTCTTTCTTTCTTTCTTTCTTTCTTTCTTTCTTTCTTTATCCGTTAGAACAAGAGAAGAAACCGGTGGCCGCTCCTTAACTACGAGAGAGTCGCGAGCGCGTATTCGTGTTCCCTCCCTCGAACAGTCGCGCGATTTCTCCGAAACGTGACGAGCTGATTGCGGCCGTTCGCGCAGAGTCCGTCTGCCACGCTGCCTCAGTGCACTCTGCTGGAAATGGCCGGTTCCTGCTCGGCAGTCCAGAGTTTCCGCAAGGGCGAGCGTGACGGCGAAGCTCGCGTTCAACGGGCGCGACGCCATCGCGGGGGCATGGCGCCAATCGAGAGACCGATGTATAATGGCTGAGAAGATCAACGCGCCTTTTTGTTTTTCTTAGGCGCACAGGGTGCTCCGAGACGCCGCCTGGTTCTTTCCTGAACTGAATTGCTCCACTCTAATCTGTCTGCTGCGTTCTGGAGTGTGGTGTACTCCCAGCGGTTCAGTGCTACGAGTATGGCAGCGAACAACGGATAAAGCAAGATAGTGGCTGAATACCCACCTTCCGAACAAAGTGTTATTTAAGGGGTGGTTTGGACTGCCAAGGAACTATAAACAGATCTTGGTCGGGAATGGGGGAAAGAGGGCAGTGCCGAGAAATGCAATCAATATCTGGATCAATGCTACACTGCAATCGAAGACTGCTTCTTAAGGTGTATACATCGCCGTTGCTACCCATTCTTGCTTTGGGCTAGACAAGTCCGAATGTGAAGTACGGTGGGACGTTCTATTCCGCACGGTGGATAATGCCGGCAGGCACTGTCACAATGCGTCATGGTGCTATATATAGTTCATGAACTAGACAAAAAAAAAATAAAAGAGAGAGACGAGAAATCAGGCACATCGATCAGTGGCGAGAAGCACTCGTATATTTCGTGCCCAAGCATAATAATTCTTTAAATAACTGTGCAAAAGAAGTTGTACCGAAAGTTGTTTTCCTTCCGCCGCTTTCAAACCAGGGAGCAGCCATCCCGTCAAACTCATCAGTGCAGCAGCTCTTAAGGGGCTGCTCCTTTCCTTTCTACAAATAGAAAATAAATATTGATTAACGGATTTATTTATTTATTTATTTATTTATTTATTTATTTATTTATTTATTTATTTATTTATTTATATATTTATTTATTTATTTATTTATTTATTTATTTATTTATTTATTTATTTATGTTGGTTGGTTGGTCTCTCAATACATCGTTAGAGCAGATCGTCTACTAAACACACTGAGCCGGACAGCTCCGTACGCCAGATGTTGAAAACCGGGCTAACTGCTTACTGCCATTTTGAAACATGAAACACGTTAGAGAAAAAAAAAACACATAAACACTAGCTGCAGAGAAGGGACGACCACCATGTGTAGCTCGTGTTTGTGTATGTCTTCCCTGGCGCTGTAGCAATGTTTCCCAATCCCGTATGTCAATGTCCAAGATGCCCGAGGGCAATCTGGAAATAAACTGGCTATAGCTTTGCGTTGCATGTCTCACTGGTTCAACAAATGGTCCATAAAAGGCTTCACGAAAACGGAACAGTCGGGAACGCTTACCTAACCAGTGTGCCGCGTTCATGCTACACAACTTAATATGCACCGGTCCGCGACCTGCATCGCAAAGAAGTCCCTCCTGAAGCATGATACCGGAAGCCTTACGTGGACGAAGATGTACGACGTCAACGATATCTTATACGTCGTTAAACCTGTGCATGTTTAAAGGATACTCCAGAAGTGCAATATCCGCTTCAAAAGTTAATAAAACGTTTTAAAGAACAATCCGAATACACAAAGATGTGTCTGCTTCGGTATACCGTTCCTGCGTGCAGGTCTGAGAGGCTGGTTCCGGAACTGCGGCAACCATTTGGAAACACCAAATAAAATACCGAGAAAATTTTAAACGCCCATAGCGTACACAGAATGTGGCGGATTTCGTATACCGTTCAGGAACCTGCTCCATCCTGCAGCCCAGGAAGTACGGCGGACAGTCGCGATACGACCAGACCATAGCTCACCGACCGAGATAGCACGCCGCGCGTACAAACACACACGCACAGTCATCGGCGTGCTTCCTGTCGGAGCGCGGCGTCTTCAGAGGGCAGGGCAAGGTCAAACTCGTACAGGAGGAAACTGGAACAGAGTATCCCTGACCATGTTTCTCTGCTCTATGACCCTTTGACAAACAGAGCACGTACCGCTGCACTGCTTGTGGCGAGCTGCCGGCAAGCCAGGCGAAACATCACCGCGCGTTCGTAGTGTGTGTTTGTGTGTGTGTGTTTGTGCGTGCGTGCGTGCGTGCGTGCGTGTTAAAGGCGGCATCATACTACGAAAAGAGAAGCTGCAGGGGAACCTCCAGATTTTTGATCACGTGGTGTTCCTTAAAATGCACCAACAGCCCAGTAGAAGAGTGTTCTTGTACTCCTATACTGCTCTCATAATGCGACCGCCGCAGCTGGGAGAATCGAGCCCACAGCCTCGTTATGCAGCAACAGGTCATCACGGCCCATCACTGAGCAGCCGCGGAGAATGAAGAGGTACATCCGCTCCTACGAAGCCTAAAAGAGTTCACACTTTCCAAAATTTAAAGAAATATATAGTTAACTGGAACAGCAATGCCTTTGCCAAACATTTTGCCTTTCTCCAAAACTCGTGATGGGCGGAGACGGGGGCTTCCAGTGTTCTTAGCAAATCGCGACATGTTTTGCGCACTGGCCGGCTCCAGTATTGATATTACGGCATCACCTCTACAGTTCACGAAATACTTAACTAGTTGGTCTTGATTCCAATACTAACTAGTTAGTATTGTGCGCTAAGTGCAAGTGTGAAGAGACCATCAGTCATCTTCTGTGCCACTGTTCTCGCTTTGATAACCAACGTCAGACTCTCCAGTGTGCCTTGAATAGACTGGACGACAGGCCATTTACAGAACCAAAGATCTTGGGAGCCTGGCCTCACAGTTCATTAGCCCAGAAAGCAGTTCGAGCGCTTCTTCACTTCCTGAAGGCAACATACTTGAGTGCCCGACTACAGACATCCTGCACCTAACTTAGTGCATGTGAAAGTGCGGTATAGACTCGTGTTTTTTCTCTCTCTCTTTCACTCTCCACTCCCCTCCCCACATATAGGGTAGCAAACTGGACTCAGTATGGTTAACCTTCCTGCCTTTCCTCTCTCTCTCTCTCTCTCTCTCTCTCTCTCTCTCTCTCTAACTAGTTAGTCTTAATTCGTCCCTCAGAGATCCCCACGTAAATAAGGACGTCAGCCGTTAGCGCCGCGAACGATGAATCGCCCGAAAAAAAGAAAAAAAACGTCATCTCCTAATACACCCAGCTCCGTGATTACGCAGTCTTTCCTCAAACAGTGCAGCACATACCACGCAAAGAAGCGCGTAAACGGGACGCAGCAATGCTCGGGACCGTGACATATACTACACGTCGTGGTCGTCCAGGAAGGAGGAACGGCCCTCGCGTCGCAGCGACGGTTCTGTTCCGTGTCCTACAAGCTTGTTTCCCGGCTCGAGGGGCGCAACGCGATTGAGTCACGTACTACATCGGCGCTCCACGCTGCCTCTCTCTCCATCGCTTGTTCGCCGCGAGCGATTTCGGGTTACCGGCGGGGCGTCAACGGCCACGTCCATCGATGCAGTGCGACGTTTCTTCTATGGGAATTTATTTGCGCACCTGTGTTGTTGTTTTTTTTCTCTTCCTCTCTTCTGCTTGCGACGCGTTGCACGGGACACGCGGAGGTGACAGCCCATGTTTAATGCATCGACCGTGGACCGCGGGAGCAGCGACACTCCAGTCCGGACTTCCGCCGAAGCTTGCACGGCGATGACACAGCGCCGGACTGACGCCTACGCCCCGGGCAGGAGTCGCTCCGTATATGTGTATACCACCGGGGAACTACGCGATCCGCCTATACTTCTATGCGCCGGCAAATAACTGTATATAACCAGGACGTGACAGTCGGTCCCCTTTAGATTCACGCTCGAGGATATATATAAATTATCCCTTTGGTCCCCGCGTTCGGAACCATAAGATGTCAATTATAACAAGGTTATTAAAGACGCACAGTTGTCGAGCGTTTGTAGGTTACGAAGATCCCGAGACAACATTTCTGCTGTCCATTCCAATAGTGACTTATTGCGAGAGGATGGAAAGCTGGGCGAGTTCCGTCTTTGGGTCTTGTCGCTAGCGCTGTTGTTGCAAAATGTAGTGATTGGTGTTTATTTCTTATTTATCCTTTAATGACAGCGCGTATTGTCTCTATATTCGCATTCAAATTTTCTACCCCGCCCCCCTTCTCCAAACCGACGGGAGGTGCGTAATAACTTATGAAAGTCCACAGCTGTGCTGGTTCCGTGTCTCGCCGCCACGGTTTCCGCATTTTGTTTGTTGGTTGGTTTGTTTGCTCTTGCGTGCGTGTGTCATGCTGCCTCACTGATATCGGTGGTCACGATGATTGGTCCTTTCCTGCATTCCTGCGCATCTTCTCTTGTGCTCACACTTACCAGTCATCGCTGTAATGCAGTCTTACGTTAACTTGTCGATCCATGTCCTTCGCGATATCTTCAGTGTGGTTCATTTTTAGACCGTCTAGCGCGGAGACGCCGTCCGTGCACTGGAGACGCATCAGCGAGCAACGTGGGAGATCGCCGCCGATGCGCGCAGTCGGTCGGCATGCGGGACAATACAAGGGCGTGCGAAAAACTCTGCGGCCGCATGCTCTGCGAAGCGTTAATTACGCCGCGAACTTCACCTTTCGGCAAGGCGAGTTGCATGCAAAGCAATTTGTGCGGCACGCTTTGTTCTCCCACCAGTGGCGCACCTATGTATACTATATAAGCGGGCACAAATACCGCGCACCGGTACACGAGATCGAGAAACAGCGTTTTGCATGCGAGCACCACATGCAGTGTCTCGGCGCACACTAATCAGCTGCTATACACGCGCCAAGCGTACGCGCTGGGTATGCAAGGCGCAGCTCTCATCTGCCTACTCGTGTTGGAGATGCGCGGCTCATCTCTCGATCATTGTATTCGAACTACATGCCTGAAATTTTGTTTTCTGGACGTCGGAAGATTCGAAAACACGAAACTGCGTGACGGTCGGAGGGCCGTCGCCTTAATGAAGCGAGAGCAAGCGGAATGCAGTAATGTCGTTTTCGAAACATACAAGCAAGCAGTGGGGTTGAACTGGGCATGACACATTTCGTTACCGTGCCTTTAGGAGCGTCGGAATTTTGCTATGAACACGTTCGGAACAACCTTTTTGTGTATGGCTACACGCACCATTGAAACATTACTTATATGAGGCCCACTAAGCCGGAAACTAACTTGTTACGTAGAGCACTATCTGTGGTTGCTAAAAAAGACAGGAAAAAAAAAAACACCCTCGAGGTGTTTTATTTGGAAGGTAACAACAATTCCATTTGGACATTCGTAGAGCCGGGATCTTTAAAAGTTTGTCTCATCTACGCACGGATTGTGAAGAAAAAAGTTGGGAGCACCTCGCACGCAGCTTAGCGGGCTGCAAATAACAGCGGCGACAACGGCAACAACAGAAACTACATACGACACATATACAACAACATTCACAGCTACAAAACAATGGCAACGACGCTGACAGAGACGAGAGCCGCGATGAGCGTGATTTCCAGGTCATCCTTGTACGTATACGGCCGCCGTCAGTTTCATTCACAGGCGACTGCGTTCCCAATGCACGAGTGCGCGGGTGTGCCTGCCCGGGTGCAGCAGAATCGGCGGGCTGTGCGCAAGACGCGTACGCGTGTAATTATTTTTTGCTCAGCGATGCCAGTGGGCGACGCGATGAATCGGGGAGGCGCGGCGCGAGCGACGGCGCGCATGCGCTCTGGGCGTTCTGTCTTTGTGTACACACGCGGCGCTTTGTTTACCACCGCGCGGCGCCGAAGACGCCGCGAACGCGGAAAACGAAAGCGTAAAAGGGAAGCTACCGCTCAACAACAAATACGGCACGCATCGTGCTCGCCCTATACAATGGCTCCTCATTCAGAACCGCTACATCCATACACTCTGTCCCCGCCTCCTTTCTCACCGACCCGTTCGGTCTTCCAGCACCCCAAACATCCTCAGTGGCTGCCGAACAAATAGAAAGAAGAAGAAATAGCGCGGCACTGTGGGAAAGCGGAAAATGTTTACGCATTCTCGCTCGCTCTCTGCGTGCTCTGTGTGTCTACCGTTCAGTGCATAGGCGGCCGATGCTCTTGCTGCGAGACGGGAATATCAAGAGAAGGCCCCTGCTAAGCGTCCCTGGCTATTTGCGTGCGCTCGCTTTAATTGTAATGAGACATCGCGAAGAAAACGTGCTTTCTTTTCTTTTTTTTTAGTTTTGAGGGTGGGCGCCGGAGTGCGTTGCGCGGGGCTACTCTCGTGTGGCTACTCTCACGGGGCTACTACTCGTGTGTAGCTTTCTAGGCCGATGAGTTTGCGAGGACAGATGGCCAGGACCTCGCAGTAAAGAAAACCAAACCAACGAGTCGCCTCAAAATACTTCGGGGAGCCCGCCATTGCTTTTATAGCAATGTCCGCGAATTATTTCAACCTTTGCTTGTTCTCTATCTGTGTTTACTTCTGTATACCTGGCCTCACTTGTTTGGGATATAGCCATCTGGACAAGACTCTGGCTATCTCAATTTTCTGCCTTTTCTTATCTATCTATCTATCTATCTATCTATCTATCTATCTATCTATCTATCTATCTATCTATCTATCTATCTATCTATCTATCTATCTATCTATCAATCTATCAATCTATCAATCTCTCTCTCTCTCTCTCTCTCTCTCTCTCTCTCTCTCTCTCTCTCTCTCTCTCTCTCTCTCTCTCTGCTTATTCAGTTGCTTTTATTCACCGTCACGATTTTTTTCGGTGCCGTTACGACACTCAGGGAAAGCAAGAAGACAAAATGATCCTAGAGACGAAGTGCAGACGGCACACCGTACAAAACCAGACGATCCGCTCGCGTGTGTCACCTGCCTTCTCGCTCGTCAAAAAACACTTTCTTTTTGCTTACTTTCATCAGCATTCTTGTTTTTTTTTCTTTTTATTCCTCAGAACGACTTGTATATCAACGCTCTGCAAGTTTCATTGGATGCGACAAAACGATCATGACTAGCATACGCCGAGGTCGTACGACGTGCGTAAAATTTGTCGCATTATAATAATATCGTAGAACGTCGGTAGTACAGTGCCATAAACCCGTGAGAATAATACCAAAGACTAGGGTCTCACTGAAATGAGAAACGAAACGAATAAACGAAAAGCCACTTTTCAACTTCAAACACCGCGCATATCACATTGTATCGCGACCTTATTGCCTCTCCTCGTCTTCACCGATCATTACCTCTTTTTAATGCGCTCTCCTTTCCCTCAGCGTGGAGTAGCATGACCCCCCATCTCCCCAATTGTGGCCTACCTCTCACCGTTTTAATGATGTGCTATCTCCGCTGAATACAGACCGCAATGAAGACGCGAACCACAATGAAATAAGAACCACCTACAGAAACTTGACGAAAACGATGAATTATAATCATAGATCACACCGACATAGCGAGATTCATCAGCGCACATAGACCTCGATTTTTCTAGTCAACCCGAAGCCTTTATTGCGAGCACGCGCGCTTCGCTTCAGCCTTGGTGTTGCCTGTTTCCCGGTCGTCCTTGCAAATGAGAACATACATCTAGCAGGGCCTGCGCCTTTGCCTGCTACCCGAACAGGCAGGCGTAAGCCGAAAAGGCTGTTTCTTTTTTTTTTTTTCGGCGTGTACTAATGGCGATAAAGGAAAGAAAAAAAAGAAAGAAAGGAGGGAATAGTACGCGCAAAATGCCAAAGTGGTCGCATTTCCCATTACGGCGGAGGACAAAGAAATGTCGCCCAAGGTTCGACAATGGAACGTGAGCCATACCCAGGTGTGTGTCGCGTTGCTTACACGTCGGAGCCACGAAGGAGACGTACAGGTTTGACCACTTCTACCCTGCGCGTATACCTCGAGTCCTCTCGAACATTACGTCCACGCTAATGAGTCGTTGTGAACGCTCGCGAGTACGAGCTTATGGTATAGCCGCGCGTTACTCGAACGAAACAAAAGTTGCTGCATCGGGTTAACAGAAAAGAAAGGCGCCCGGACTAGAAGTTACGAAGAGATAAGGAGAGGAGGGAATGGTCGCCTGAAAGGGTCACCTCCGTGATATTAGCATAACGAATGGCAGAAGCAAATTAGCATCGCGGGTTGGCCTGGAGCGTGGGTAAGCTGTAACACTGCATGGTGTCGGAAGTGGAGGAAAGGATCGCGTTCGCCACTCTCTTCGATTACCGCTGTCACGTGCCTCAGAGACAACAACTCTGCTTTGTACGCTGCTCAACTGCACAGTTCGTATGATGTGTCGTCTGTTTCACACTGCATTTTGCGTGCGTGCGTGTGTGAGCTCGTGTATGGATATTTAATAAACTAAATAATAATTTCTGAACTGCAGCAGTTGCTATGTCCACTTTGTTTTTTCGGCACGACAAACCGAATTTTATGTCTAGTTCACGCTGCGAGCTGCAGGGTGCCGCAGAACACAAGATCCTTTACAGGGTACCGTAAAGTTTAAACAACAAGCCCGCGCAATCTCCTTCAAAAAAAAAAAAAAAATGAGACAAGGTTCGAGCGATGCGGAATAACAACAGCAACTTGGGAACCGGAATTTTTTCTCGGACATGTCGATGAGGCCGCGTGCCGCCAGGACCACCCCGCTAGCGGATGGCGCGAACTCCCGAAAGACGGGAGTGAACAAACTCTCAATGAAGCGAGAGAGACGCGCCGTATATGTATATATGGATGGCGCCGGTTCGCAGGCGTAAGCTGCGGTTGCCCGTGCGCGCCACGCACGCACGCACTTCTAACGCGCACCGCCGCACAGCGACACAGCGTGTACATCCTGAGGACCGTGGCCTGGAATCTTCGCTCGCAGCAAAAGAGCCTGAGCAAGGTGATGGATTGAGCACGAAAGCTGCGCGCCTGGAATAAGCTCGCCGCAGGGACAGAGGTGACTGGAGAAAGGTAAGTTTTAAAAAAAAGTAAAGAAAAAAAGAAAGAAAACTGCCAGAGGGCGCAAATACTTTACCGTGTATAGTATCAGTACTGCCGATCGCGGAGAGGTTCGACTTAAAACGCGGGAGGTTGTTGATGCAAAAAAAAAAATGCAAAGATAGAGAAAAGAAAGAAGGACGTGGCTTCGAAAGATTTGCAGTCTGGCAGAAAGAGAGCAGTATATGCGGCCGGGCTGCGTCGAGCCACGACAACAACCCTCGCTCATCTTCTGGGGCTGAAATAAGAGACAGAGAGAGAAAAAGAAAGAAAGGCAATACAAGGACAGATAAAATGTAGTGGAAAATAAACAGGCTGTTTATCAAACGTTCTAGAATTCAAACCGCTGGACGGGGGAAAGAAAAAGAAGAAAGTAAGAAATAGTGCAGGTAAATAAATAAACAAGCCTTGGGCGTGCAAATCGCGTGCTGCGCACCCGCTCTAAAACGGCGCGCGCGTCGCAGCGATAGATGGGACGTTATTTATTTATTTGTTTGTTTATTTTACCCTCTAGGTTTCGATAGCGCAACGCTCTGGTCGGATGCCGCACCTATTTATTTGTCGAGACCACGCGACGGGGTCGCTTATCTGCCTGCCCTCGCTTGCGATACTATACCGTCCGGCCATTACACGTTACAAGAGAGGCGTGCGACGGAAGGAGAAAAAAAAAATGCGAAGACGTCTCGCACTGGCGGAGCCACTGATCGACGAAGCTTCGCCCGGAGAGAACCGTTATACAGCCCGGCCGCACTGGGCGCAAATGCAGGTGGCCCGTCACGTACACACGTATAGGGAACGATATATCGCCACCATTCCTGCGGGTGCGGAAGCGGGGGAACATTCGATGACACTCCGCGCTTAACCACCACCAGTAGCCACTGCTGGCTCGGGTTGCGCACTCGTCGGGGACCGTTAAGCATTACACGGAAGTCGTGGTCGGTGTCGCGCATGCGCGTGCGGCGCTTCCCGGACGCCACTGAATCTTCTACGCGTGTAGACGCAGCGCGGCGAGAGATATATAGGCGGGGATATCTACGAGTGCCAGCGATGGTGAGCCCCATTTGGGCCATTTGGGTTTGGCGCGAAGTATACGGAAGTGTGCGCTGATTTTAAGGACTCAATGCCGCGTACGTGATGCCGCGCGCGCGCTTGACGCATATAGCGACCGTGCGGTGGAATATCGGAGTATAACCGGAAATACTCCGGAAAAAGAACGGAATCGATAATTAAAGTTGCGTGTGGCTTAGCCCGTCTCGGTATCCGTCCGAAGGTATGCGTGAGAAAGTAATCGCCGAGGCCTTGGGTTTTAAGGATGCATGACGGAGGAATGGCAAGCGAATCTGAAAGGTGGTGTATAACGGCAGGGAACACGCAGATTTAAAGTACATTACCTTTAATAATAATGAGTTCCTTTAAGGTCCAGTGATTTGGTAACATGAACCGCGGATCTGCAGCAGACGTGACAGAAATGGGTCACATCATAAGTAGAAGTTACGAACTTGAGGCGTCCACCATTTCCCTTCAAATGGGTGCTCATACTATGAATCCATCCTTGGCCCTTGTGCGTGGTGTAGATTCGTTACAGCAACATTTTCGGAGGTCACTCGAATCATGCGCGTTAGCAATAAACAACTGATTTCGTGTACTTCAGCAAATCACTTTAGCCATGCCGCGGCTGACTATAGGCAATGATTTAAGAAAGATGGCAACAGTCGAGATGAGACGGACATCCTATTCTGTGAGACATCGGTTAGTGTGTAGAGTTGTTATCCGTCCTGAATACTGCACACAACAGTGGGCAAACTGGTCATTAAAGAAGCGGTCGCAGAGCAGCTTAAGGTTCACTTTCGAAGACTGATTCGCTGAGAAATAAAGAGAAAGTCGGAAGATAAAGAATTAATGAAAATCGAAAAAAGAAAGGCTGCAAATCGTATAATTTCAAGAACAAAATAAAATAAAAGCAATGACGTCAATATACCCATCCTCGGTTAACGCTGCAAGCTGTCATAAGAATAATAAGATACGACAGACACAATACAAGCCATTAATTAGCGCGATTGCGCCGCGTGCTTCTTCGGTAATGCTCCGTTCCTTATTGCGTTTCCAATCAGGTTCTGCGATTGCAAAGACAGCGTCCTCAAATACAAGACTTTGTCACCAGGTTTCGATCACAACAGCTGTCTGTCTATATATGGTATCAAAGTGCACCTCGAGTGCTGAAATTGGCACCTTACACTCCATAGTCAGGCGCGAGCAGTTCACGCAGCCACCGCCGCGGGACGAAATACAGCTTAATAAGTTTAATAGAAATAACAAAAATCAACCGAGACCAGATCTCATTAAATAAACCTTCTCCGCCCCTATGTGATGCAGTAAATACGCTCTCTTCGCCAGATCTGTTACTTATAGCAGTAACAGGAAGTCAGCAATAAACGTAATAAATAAGAGCAACTGTACAATTCAAACGAACGACGTTCGAAGGTGGTGTACCGCAAATCATCATGATTAACGCTTTGTTGTTGTTTTTTTTCAAATCACGGCTAGACGTTCTGCTTCGTAGCATAGTCGACATTCACGATACCCACCAACTATATGCTTCTCCTTAGCACTGTTTTATCCCGAGTTGCGCCCTAGGCATTATGTTTTCTATCCCCGGAAAAAGTGTGCCATAGGTCAGTTATTGACGCTGCGGACTCTCAAGGTCTCGGCATTTGTGTCTCCTGAAGAGAGTAACTGATATGGAATGTCAAGGCTCGCGCCGCGTACTAATACAGAAAAATGAGGAAAAAACGACAGCGTTCGCCACTCGAGGAAGTTACCTCTCTCTCACATTTTCCGTTTTCTTTCTCTACGGAGCTGCCGAGAGGTTAAAGGCACCGCGTCCCCCGATCCCCTCCCACCTCTCAATAGCCTTTTTTGCAGGCCCGGGCCAAGTACCACCTTCTGTAGACACACTCCACCAGCAACACCGACCGCTGCGAAGAAGCCAGTGACCCTCGGAGACAGCTGTGCTGCGGGCAGGCAAGGAGGAAGCGCCACCGTTGACTCTTCTACGGCAGCAGCAGTCCGGAGTCGCAGGAGCAATGGCCCGTGCGACACGAAGTCCCCCCTGCACGCCGACTCGAGTTGGTCGTCGTCGACTTCCTTCAGCTCGACGCGTGTTGGCGCCACGCTGACGCTCTCGGCTCGCCTCGCACGGCACGTCCTCTCCGTGCTTTGTGACGGGCTCTCCCCGGCGTTTGTCTTCTTGCTTTCGAGGCCCCCTCGGCGTGTCTGTCGTGTATACGCCGCGCCTAGCTTTCCCTTCGTTTGCGTTTGGCGTCTCGTTCAACAGTGGACGATCCTTCTTGGGTCGGACGGCGCGGACAGTCGCCGCCTCATTCGTTACGGAAGCCATCGACACTGTTCAGGAAGTTTGCGCTAAGGACGCGCGGCTGGCCGGTCGGCGTGGACGTCTGGGAAGACGCATAACCGACGATGCTGCCGGTAATAGCCCTCCGTTTAGCCGGCTGCCGAGTGCACCCACCCGCGTTGTGATGCTCACGCGTGCGTGCGTACGCACATGAGCATCACAACGAGATTAGATAGATAGATAGATAGATAGATAGATAGATAGATAGATAGATAGATAGATAGATAGATAGATAGATAGATAGATAGATAGATAGATAGATAGATAGATAGATAGATAGATAGATAGATAGATAGATAGATAGATAGATAGATAGATAGATAGATAGATAGATAGATAGATAGATAGATAGATAGATAGATAGATCATATGCTTGCGTTCGTGTGTGCGTGTGTTGCGCAGTTGTTCAGGTGTTGTTCGTGCACCATCAAGATAGAAGAAATATACCGGAGAAAACAACCAGACAGTACGGTGGGGTGCATCGCACCGGCGTCGTATAGTGACGCTGCGACTTTCCTGATTACAAGTTTGTGAACTATATATGCGTTTCAGTGAGTGGAATCGTGTTTGATGTGAATGTCGTATCCATGAAGTCCTTCGTATGTGTATAGTATACGTATTACTGTTTATTCAGCGCCTCTTGGCACGGTATAGACATTAATTTTTTTCTTCCCCTTCTTTTCTTTTCTCGTTTTTCTTTCTTGTATTCCGAAGACCAACTTCAGTATTAATAAACAAACACACGGTGAGTACGCGTTTTTATTACGCAGTGGTCAAAAACAGCGCGCGAACGCGACATCTGAGTTTGGACAGAGCACATTATACAACGCCTTATTTCAGCAACAAAGTCAGCTTTCCCCGTTTATTAGCGCTCGAAACCAGCCTGAAGGCTATGGGCGGAAGTGCTTTAAAACTCGCCCGTTGCTGTTGGACAGCATGAAATTAAATGTCAGTCGTTCTACTCGGAAGCGCTCAATGCTCAGTGAACGTCAAGTGGGGCATTTCTGTCTCCTGTTACGTGTTTAGGAGCGCCGCGGCTTTTCTTATTAGCCGTCCGGTGTACAAGCACACAGCGGAGAGCCTCATGCAGCCCGTGCGAACGATTCTATAAAAAGCCCGCATCAGCGCGGCTCCACTCATGTTGGATTAGCTGTACTGTCACATCGTGGCAGCCGCTTTAAGGCCGACCGAAGAAGTATAAGAGGCTGCAATGACTTTGTTTCTTTGGTCCAGTGACAAGACGGAGAGGGCTAGAGAGAGAGATGCAATAGAGGAACGAGGGGGGAGGTATGACGCAAACGTATACATACGCCGGGAGCGTTGCGCAGCAGCGCGACTGAGGCTACCGCAGCTAATAAAAGCAATATCGAGAAACAACTGCAGCGTTAGTTGCATGCGTGCCAGTATATAAGCACCGCCGTGCACACGCGCGTTGTCACGCGGAAAGAGATTCACGGTGCGTTCCCACTTCGCATCTTCTTCTTCCGCTCGCGGAAAACGCCAAACTCATTATGTAAATGAACGCGTGCGCGTGGAAGAAAACGAAACACAAGCCGCCGAGAAGCTATAGACAGTGTAAGAGAAGGCGGCGAGGAAAGGGGGGGGGGGGAGGGTTAGGCGGCTGCGTTAAGCGCCGGCGGCGCGCAGCTCCAAGGGGCGCCCCGCTGAGCACTCGGGCGCGCGAAGCGACGGCTCTCGATCGGACATCACCGCCCGCTTGGCGCATCAGGTAACTCGCCGTATCTTCCTCGCTTGCTCCGTTTGGTTTCCCTCGCTCATTCGAACGGGGCACCGTTCGAACTGGAGGCGAGACTGTCCGGAGAGCCGCTCGAATCGTGACCACAACACAGCCATCGCGCATGCCTGAGTCCTCGCGCGATTCCGTCGCAATGTGTAGTGCATACGCACGCACGCACGCAGGGTCGGCATATAACGTGATCTGCGCCGGACGCGGAAGAGAGCGGGCAGCAGTATAGCATATGCTCGCAGGAACTCGGCTCCTCCTCCCAGCGCTCACTTTTGACTCTTTCCGAGGCACGAGTGAACAGCGGTCGCGCCGGATGGACGCGTGGGTCCGCGCGCACGCAGCGGCGCGAGTCTCTCTAGAGCCGGTTACGGGTGGGGGGAGGGGGTGGGAATCGTGTTTGTACACTACGTACGTACATAACAGCGCAGTCGGAAGTAACGGGGCATCAAGCCGTATGAGAGCAGCGCGCGGATGACAAGAGAGTAAGGAGAGTGGTCTCTGCCGGAGGTGAGAGGCAGCAGCGCGGCTTTCGCGCAGCGCGTCTTCGTCCGGTCGTCCTGGCCGGAGGAGAGGAACGTGTCGCGGCGAATGCGCGTGACCGCGGATGACGCGGCGGACGGCGAGACAGCGCAGCGGCTTCAACCGCTCGGCAGCCGAGCCTCTTGCTTTCTTGCCGTCACGCTGCGAGAGATCTGCGCAACGGAGAGCGAGCGCTCGCTGTCCGGGCACGATGGGCGCCGTTGTCTCTGGCGGCCCCGAGCCGACGCTCGAGCCGCCGCGCTCATCTGCTCGTCCCCTTCGCCGTCGCATCTACCTGTCTCTCTTTGAGGTATAGGAACTTCGTGCGAGAGTTGACGGTAGTGAACGAGGGCTACGTGTACGTCGGCATGGCGGAGCTAGGCTGTCGCGTCGTTGTCTTGGGCGGCGACTACTGGCGCAGGAGTCGCAACTGAATGTCGAGGTCGTAATAATAATCGCCGTGCGGTAAGCACGACGGGACGGGCCCGCGGACGCGCTCCTGCTTCAGGGCCGCCAAATGATAAGCCCCAATCATAATTTGCTGCACAGGTGCCGAGAGAAATTAAGAAGCGTGAGTACGGTTAATCATTTGACAGAGCTTCCGACTTCATCTCTGCTCTGTCAGGTATACTTATAGAAGAACACGTTTGCGCAACCCTTCCAAACGGCGAGAGATGAGTACTTCAGTGAAAGACTATTTCAATTCATATTCCAAAAAGCTAGGCCTCTCTCTCACTCGCTGTTAATTGTGTTCTTATAAAAAGTTATACTCGTCTCTTCGTCTGTTGTTTCTTTATTAGCAGGAACAGTATGGGACGTCTGACTAACTTCTGGCCCGTTCTTTCGTTAGATTCACGGACACTACATGAGCAGACGTTTTGACAGGCTTCTAGCACTCGACACAAATGCCAACTCCAATAAAATAAAGTGCCAGAAGTTCAAACCTCAACCCTTGTCATGTTTTGTTGATGTTTAGTACAGTTGCACCATTCTTTTGAACACGGATAACTGAAACTGCGCTAACCGTTGTAATAGCGTTTTAGCATGACGTCTTACCATTACTGCTACCGTTTCTCCCACCAGCTAGTTTTACGCGTGCTTGTGGGGCTAAGTCGCACTAGATATGTATATGTGCTGCGGACTATATAACAACCAACCGACAGGTAGCCAAGGTGGTAGCGGTGAAGGTAGAGTGATATCACTATGCTAAAGCTATAGAGAAGGATGATGCTTAAAAAAAGATATAGAGGTTAACCAGAGGTACTTCTGTTTGGCTACCCTGCACGGGGTAAGGGAAAAGAGAAACGTACACAGCCGCACTAAACCGCGCGCACACAATCCAGTGGTGGCAGATAGCTTTATCAAAGTGTAATATGATAGGCCCGTACACGTCGGGAAGTTGAGCAGCGCATATATATATATATTCTTCCACCAAGCTAAAGCTGTCTGATATCTCCATGAGCTGTCGTACCGCCGCCCTTGTTACATATCCTTGTTATGCTACATATTGCTGCATAACTAGCAAATGACCCTCATCCACCTAACATGTGTTTAGTAAGGGTATTAAACCACGCCCCACATCGTCTTCCTTTTTTATTTTGTCGAAATGAAAATAAAAGAAAGAGACGTAGCCACCTTATAATGGTGACGGCTACTGCTTTTCGCATAGTGGAAACAATAATATATAAATTATACGCAAGAAAACGAAGAGAGAGCACGTCATAGGGGGGGGGGGGGGGTCAGAAATCCACAGCACACAGCACGCATCAAAGTTCCAGCAGCAAGGGCGCGGGCACTTACGCGAGCCCCGCACGATTACGCGCGGTTGCATTTGCACCAGCACTTCGCTTCGTGTTATTGTACAGACCGAGAGGTAACCCTCCTTAAAGCCCCACAGCGCACGCGTCCTGCGTATTACAACGCTGACGGCCGGCCATGATGCGCTGCCGAGCTCTCGCCGCGGTGGACGGTGCTGCACGAATCGGGGTCGCGGTGCCGTCTTCACCTCGCGGACGCATTAACGGACCGAGGAGATTTCAGCGAAAATGGTTCCAGATGAAAGCGGCCGTCTTCGCCAACAGCCGCAGGGGTCTTCGGGGGTCGTTGAACACAACTCTCGGCGGTGGCCTCATTCGAGTGAGCCGCCGCCGCCGCACACACACACACACGCACACAGCGCGGCGCTGCTACTGCGCGCATAACGTCTCTGGGACTCGCCAACTGGAGGATGGCAGTCACTCGTCAGCGGAGGAGGGGAGGGGGGCGCCTGCCTTGCATATGTATGCGCACGCGTGTGTTTGTGTTCCCGACCTTGGATTAGTTTCCACAGAGACGCAGTTACGTCATCCGTCGCTTGCCAGCGGCCTTTTGGGGGGGGAAAAAGCGTTCGAGACAATTTGACAGCACCAAGGCATGGCCACAGCACGGTGCTCTGCAGCTCCCAGTGGGCTCCTGTGGAGTTTCTTTTGTGGCGGCCGGCATAGATGCGTTACGAGAGATTTTGTCTTTAGACGTGTCCGTCTGGGCATCGTGCCGGGAAAAATAAAATAGAGAAAGTTAAAAAAAAATTCCACCATGTCTTTGTGGCAACGATAGAAAAAATACAGTGCAGCGAAGAAAAGAAGACACTGCGTGTGCAGACACCCCTGAGGTCGTCATCTTCGTCGACGATCTATAGCAGATGCTCATTAAATGAAAAGAAAGAAAGAAAATTGCACACTCAACGAGGCAAGGAAGTAATACGGTGTTGCGCGCTTTTCGCGCCATTGATTGAACACGACATTGCTACCACCTCCTCCTCCTCTGTAGCAAAAGAAATTTCAATGCGCGTGAAATGGCGTCGCGGAAGAAAAAGGAGGAAGAGGAGACAGATTAATGGTCAATGGCGAAAGAGAGAGACAGAGAGAAAAAAAATTGGAAAAAAAATGCAGAGATGTCAGCTGTAGGCAAATCCACGTCGAAACCCATGCCTTACACCGGGGAGCAAGGGATGGGCGAAGGACACGCAACTAGCTTCAGCAGTCAAACAGAAACACGAGTAATAATAGCGCAACTAATGACGAAATGAGCAACGAGATATATTGCGAGGTACTTCTAGAGCAGTTCGTCGGTAACGCGCTTAATTTCGGCGCAGTTATAATTGCACAACTGCGTTACACATATACTGTGGGCATAGGTACTCGCCTTTCTTCAGAGCACTTACTTTCTTTTGCGTTCTTCCCCTTCACTTTAAGGGGTTTGTTGTGTGCTGTGTGGCCGAGCAAAATGGGCCGATCTCGGAGATAGTGAAATCGAAAGTGATGTCTTGGTGGACCGATCCTGATACGAGCGAACCACACGTGTGATCTCGCAAGTGTTTTCATGTAGGTTGTAAAACACGGGTCACTCTTGGACGCAGATCGACGTCACAGCACCCACAAGCCTCATACATAGCATAGAAGGTGCAATTAACCAGCAGTGCTAACCAATAAGTGTCCCCAGTACCATATCTCAGAGGGTCTACCGGGAAGTTATCGCTTGTCTTTGACAATCTGTTCTGTTCTGTTATTGGTTGCAGTGGAGAGATTCAGGTAAAGAGTACCCCGGCTACTCGATTTATCTGTATTATACGGCAAGAAATAAAGGAAGAACTCATAATGCTCAAATAAATAAATTATGAAAAAAAAGAGAATGAAACTAATAAATCATCCTCCTATCATTCCTGCCCCCGCTCCACCATGTTTTACTTCTTCGTTCGGCGTATCTACTGATACTACACTCAACTCGCATTCTTTTCTGAGCATACGCCTGAACCGAATCGCATTCTCTCTCACTCTCACGCACACATACAAACCGAGCACCCGAATGAAACCTCTACACAACACTTGAGTGTTGTGTATATAGAAGGAGAGCCACGGAAGCTAATCAGACACGAAAGTTCACCTTCGTTAATTAGTCTTGCAAGACGGTTAAAACTAGACAGCGCGATTCTTGCAACATGCTCGGCACGTGGCAGCACCGCACCATTATCACCGCGGGTTCCCTAGGGCGCGTTTAAAACATGGCATTCAAGGGCGTCAAGACGTGGACGAGACGAAACGCGTGGCGATAATAATATGGTTAAGCTAACACGTTGCGCAAAATCCCGCTTCGAAAACACTCCGAATGAACAGCTGCGGCGTGGCGTCACTCTTAAAAACTGTCACTGTTTTTTTTTTTCGTTTTCTGTAGCCAGGAACGCCCCGTGTTAGTGGAGCGGTTGCCAACCGGCACACGAAAATGTCGTCCCGCGAGCGCATCCTTGGCGATCGTCCAGCAGCGGCGGAGCAACACTCAATTACGCCGCTGCCCACGTCGATGTCGTTCCCATGGCATCCGGCTCGTATATCTTGAAAGCAGGGTTTGATACTCGGAAAGCGTACTTGGTACTCGAGACGTTTTGTCTGTCGCGCTGTGCCCAGATACTTCGAAGATAGAGTACGCAACCTTGCTCTTGGTTTTAAGACTGTACGCTTTCTTCAAAGGTCGAGCTTCTGGCTGTTCCGGTCTGGCGTGGAGTATACAGTCTCGGTGTTTGGAATTAGCAGCCAAGTTCCCACGGAAGTGCGGCCTGGATGCAGCGGTTATGCACGGAAACTCAACCGGCGCGTGCCAAAACGACGCACAAAATCCAAAGAGGTGATTCAGGGGCAAATCGTTGACATTGGACATGGACGGACTTGGACAATAACCACACGCTTCACCACTACACCTTGAAGTATCACGATAACATACATACATACATACATACATACATACATACATACATACATACATACATACATACATACATACATACATACATACATACATACATACATACATACATACATAGATAGATAGATAGATAGATAGATAGATAGATAGATAGATAGATAGATAGATAGATAGATAGATAGATAGATAGATAGATAGATAGATAGATAGATAGATAGATAGAAACTCTAGGGTGAAAAAAGAAAGTAAAAAGCACGGGGGGATTGAAAGAAGACTATCCTCTAAAAAGAGTGGGACCAGATCAGGGTGAATGATAAAGAAAGAAGAAAAAGCCTAGATGAAGCGAAAGGCAGAGTTCATATTGCGCATTCTGGAAATACTTGTCAAGCTTCTGGCGTTTCGGTGGCTGCATCCACTCTCAGAAGTTACGCGCAGTCCAGAAAAGCAAGTTTCTTATGCTCGTTGTCACAATAAAGTAATTTCTCGCCTTAACAATTCGCTTTGGTTGCGCTTGAACGTTCACACTTAAGAACCACAAGTGGACAAAATCAATCTCTCCCCTCAAAGCCCCTACGGCATCTCATAGCCTGTGCGTTGCTTTAGGACATGCAGTCGGGTTCAGTATGAGCTGCAACATAGTGCCCGTGGTCGAAGGGGCCACCATGACTGCATGGTGGCGCCGGCATACTAAGGATTGGAGAGCTAAACACACTTCTAATTAGTGGTATTTATTAAACCAATTCTTTAGTATGTACCCTAAGAATCTTCAAACATATTTTTTTCATTTCATGAAATTTTTATAACGGCTTGTATATTCGTGACACTTTCAGAAGGTGCAAGCATATCAACCAATGCGCATTTAATCTAAGTGCAACACACAGCAGTGGTTATCCAAGCCAACTTTATCGTTGTATAGAACTATATACAACGTATCCCACTCCCCTTTCTACAAGCTCTGCTCTTACAAGCAGGGTATACCATCAAGCACGTGTCGCGGTGCTGGACTTTGAAGTTCTTGCTGCTACAACAACAGACAGAAATGAGCTGAACGACTTCGCTCTGTCGGCGTTTCTTCCAGCTATACCTAACCGCGACCAATCATTTCCATCGACATGATTAGTCACACTGTTTTCGATGCCGGACGTGTCTTGCCCAAGAAGCTAGCGGTAACCGTGAAGGATACACTAGAGATGCCTCGACACGATCGTTTTCGTTCAGCGGCTGCACGCACGTATACCGTCCCGCGTCATGTGAGAGCCGCCGCCTTTTCGCTACGGCGAACACCATTAAGTCACGCGGTTCATGCAAATCATGCGGTGCAGCGACAGCGGAACATCGAGCGGAAGATTCGGCAACGTCGCAGCGGGACGCGAGCGACGATGCCCGCGTAACAGGAAGCCCTTTGGACGCGCCTCGAAATAGCATCCGCCACGGGCTCGGAGAGCGACAGCACCTTGACGCAGCAGACTACGAGCCGTACAAGAACGCGTCCTCGCACTCGTCCATGCAGCGCCGCGCGCTCAGCGTGTCACTTGTGTCCACAGAGGAGAATCCGCGCGTGGCTTGCTTTGGCTTGGCCAGCCGTGCAAGCCGGACGAGGCGACTGGGCGGTACGCCGTGTGCATACCGTCTCTTGCAAGTTCTGTGCAGGTGGCAAACAAAAATGTCACGTGTGTAAGGAGCCGGTTGGTATATAGTCGACTGAAATTTACGTTGCGTTTGCCTCATTTGGTAATTGTTTATTATGTTCAGAATGGTGTTTTATTAGAGCTTGGATGGCGCAACATTTTGACTAGACACACAGAAGAGAAACACACCACCACAGAGCGCTACTTGCAACTATAGTTTTATTCCCTTGTCAGTGGAATAAATACAGGAAGATACCAAATGTGACTATGGAAACAAAGGCTATCTTGACATTTATGCATCCCTCATCACGCCGGGAGTTTATTCGTCTTAACAGTGTTTGTGATAAGTGACATGCTTAGGTCTCATGTAATTATATGGCGTGCTATATTTAATTTACGCTACAGTTAAAATGAGACGCTCGGGACATTTTTCTGCGACTAACTCTAGAATGACTGACTCTTCACTATTTTTCTTCTCTTTCGTTATTATCCATTCTTCCCATATCCCCCTCCCCAAGTGTAGGGTAGCCAACCGGGCACGTCCTTGGTTAACCTCCCTACCTTTCCCTCTTCGTCTCTCTCTCTCTCTCTCTCTCTAGGGCGGAGCAATTGCGGGCCATGCCTTTGCAATGCTAGATCCGCTTCTAGCTAGCCCCCTCCTCACTATCCTGTACAGATACTTGTCAAACTTTCAGATAATTAAACAATCATCTTTTGGTTGCGCTCATGTTCGCCAGCAAAGAGATTCCGCGTCTCCAAGTTCCTGCAGTGCCATGACGCAAGCGCGTAATCTAGCAATCACTGCTGAAGGTCGTCACGCCTCAGACAGAAAAACAAGAGAAACAAAGCAGTTTGGCGTCTTTTTTTTTTTTTTAAAGGAAGAGATAGAGAGGGAGAGAGAGAGCCTTGTTGTGAGTGAAGAGCTTCGCCTGTGTGTTACTTTTGCCATGCGTCACGTCCATAGCCCATAAGGTTCGGACAACGTGGCTGCATTTTCCGATACTCGGTGAACACGCAGGCCGCAGCCGCTTCTTCAGTCGCAGTGCACTAAACTTCGCGCCGTGCGTGTAGAGCAAAGGCGCGTGGCGTCGTCCAGCAAGTGGGACATCACCGACACGGCCGGCCGCGTCCCACTGAGAACCGGCGGACGCTGCTTGCATCCTCTCAGCTGCTCCGCGCCTGCGAGACTGCAGTCTGGCTGGCACTGGCTTACCGTGCCACCCGCGCCGCACTGCTATTCGCCGGAGGGAGAGAGAGAAAAGGAGCAGAGTTAGCGCTAGCGGGGATAGCTGTGTTTAAGACGAGTGCAGAGCAGGATGATGGCTATGTTTAGGTGCGCGCGGGACCGACTTGATTGGTGACTTGGTTCTCCCAAGAGGCACCCCTTCGGAGATGAAGACAAGCAACCGGCGTGGCTTGTTCCGGCACGGAAGGCGGTCAGCGTGCTGCAGTAGTTAAAACTATACGGTTCCTGGATCCGGCTTATGCGATCCCTGCAGGGTTGACCGTCCGGGTCGCTGAATGAGCGTCCAGGTACCAAAGGCTGCGTTGCGTGGGCTGCTTATACCCGGCCGTCTTTATCTGGACAGTTCTCAGTTTTGTAGCCGACGCAACGGTAACGTAGAGTGACTATGAATGGAAAGTCCTAACCGCAAAAGCTCAGGACAACAATCTGTTCAAGGCATGTATCCATATGGTGCAGTTGATACACTGCTGTTTGTGAGAAAAGGCGGTGAGCCGATGACACGCAGTTCGCACGAACGGAAAGCATCGGCACTTAGGCTCACTTAGGCTCAAGACTATACAAGCTGCACACTGAGACAAAGATCCGTGACCACTGGAACTCGCCAATCCATAAAATAATGTGAGTGCACTAGAAAGCTAAAATTACTTTAGTTGCACATCCGCAGCGCTCAGAAACAGAAATACAGTGACAGCTTAATCGTGATAAATGCAACGTCGTCTGTGCACTTTGCAGCCTCATTCGACTTTCATTATAGCGACAGATTACACCTTACAAGCATACCCTTGTCCGCTAACGTAAGGTAAAGAGGACCGGCTCGCCATAATCGTTCGCGTTTGCTGCCGTTTCCATTATTAGAGCCATGTACTCACGCCGAAATCCCGCGGCTGGTTCCTCGGCGAACAATCGAGAAACATGCTCTGGCAGTCGCGTAACTGACGTCTCAATAGCGCAAGTGACCCACTGCTCCCTGGGACAGACCGAGTCCGCCCGGTGAGCGCGCGTGCAAGGTGTTTCGATCCGACTGCTGGTACGATCGGATGGGAACTCGGCGCTGACGCCCGTGGTTGTACCTGGGTCGCAAGCCCCAAGGGTAGCGTTGGCCTGGCGGCCTGGGGTACAACTCGAAGCATCCGAAGGTCCCGGCAAAGCATGAGTCGACTGGTAACAACGAAACAACTTGTTTATTTTAACATCGCAAAGAGTTGGCGGTCAGGTTTGACCGAAGTAGAGAGACGGGAGAGCACTTCACTCAGCAGAAGAAATCGGAGCCCCTCTCTGGCGTCCGGGGGCAGCTGTTTTTATACTCTCGCAGTTGAGGGCAAGAAGGAACCCCTCAAAAGACGAGCACGTGAATGTACAATGGGCTAATGGTGACGCACACTGTCGTAGCGATGCCGTAGCACCATGTCGTGGCGCTGCGCAAGATCTCGTAGCAACTGGTCGTGGCGCTGCGCAGCACACTGTCGTGGCGCTGCCGGTCGGACACAATGACTGTAACGAGAAGATGGTCCCTGCTTTGGCTTCGCCTGTTTCGGGCACAATGACTGGAACGAGATCCCTGCTTTGGCATCGCCTGTTTCGGGCCCAATAACTGGAATGAGATCCCTGCTTTGGCATCGCCTGTTTCGGGCACAATGACTGGAATGCGAGGGGGATCCCTAGGCGGTCGCATCGCCGCAGACGCGCCTGGAAACACCTGGCGATGAGTGTTGCGGCGACGACGATCGGGCCAAAATGTCTGCCGCCCCGCCGCAGTTGCGCCGGCAAAACCACGTGTCGCAGGCGAATCGCAACAGACCGCCCCGCCGGGGGAAGGAGATCCCGATGGACAGGGGACTGCATCCGCTGTCCGGAGGGATGTCGCTCGATGATGCTCATAACCGAAGTCGGGCGTCCCTCGACGTTTCTTGAGCGCAGCGCACAGAGAAGGCCTCGTTCTCTCGTTCAGGTTCGCACAGGACACTGCAAAGTGACTTCGGGAGAGTTCACATTTTTGTTCTCGTTCCCGGCAAGCGTTAGAACTACGCTGAAACTCAACCGCTCAGTCAGCAAGCACGGCACAACCCTCACTAAGCCCTGCCAGGCTCTTTCCCCTTTTTATACCACTGCCTAGTTCCTTACAGTAGTCTAGCATCACTCAGAACGCGTCCACAAATTGAAAAATTGCACTAGAAAGCATATCATCACTTTGAAACACTAAACAAAAGCAATATGTTAAAAAAAATCCTGCCTCAGGAAGAAAAACATCAGTAACAAACAATTTTGAGGCTGATTCCTACGTTAGGGGCTTCGACTTAAGCCATCGGCGTTACCGTTGAGACTCCCCTTTTTGTAACGCACCTCAAAGGAATATTGTTGTAAAGCGAGGCTCCAGCGCAGGAGGCGGCCATTTTTGGGAGAGATGGTCTGCAGCCATTGGAGAGGGCAGTGATCCGTCTCAATGATAAACCTCGAGCCGGCTAGATAGCATGACAATTTCTGAACGGCCCACACGAGACATGCACACTCTTTCTCGGTGGCGCTATACGCCTGCTCACGACTGGTCAGCTTACGACTAGCATACAGGACGGGGTGTTCTACTTCTCCATTTTCCCGTTGGCACAGTACAACGCCCATGCCTCGCTCACTAGCATCGCACTGAACAATGAACCCTTTTGTATAGTCTGGCGATCGTAGCACAGGCTGGCTTGTTAGGGCACTCTTTAGGGCGCTAAAAGCTCTTTCCTTGGTCTCGTCCCAGACGACTGTTTGAGGCTCTGTCTTTCTTAGAGCATCCGTCAGGGGAGCCGCGATATCAGAGTACCTAGGGATGTACCTCTGATAGTAGCCGGCGACACCCAAGAACGACCGAATATCGGTCTTGGTGCGCGGTTGCGGAAAGTCTCGCACAGCGGCCACTTTTATTTCCGAGGGGCGGCGACGACCCTGACCAATCACGTGACCGAGGTAGACAACCTCGGCCTGTGCTAACTGGCACTTAGGAGCCTTTACTGTCAAGCCTGCTTCGCGCAGGCGGGTTAGCACTGCCCGCAAGTGTGTCATATGCTCAGACCAGGATGCGGAGAATATCGCTACGTCGTCTAGATACGGTAAAGCGAATTCTTGCTGTCCCCGCAACACTTTATCCATGAGACTTGAAAAACAGTATGGCGCGTTCTTCAAACCAAAACTCAACACTTTAGGACGGAATGTTCCCATTGGTGAAATGAACGCCGCATACCTACTAGCCTCTTCTGTAAGTGGAACCTGCCAATAACCCCTGACAAGATCTAGGGTGGAAATAAACTGAGCGCTACTAACTTTCTCAAGGCGCTCCTCGATGTTAGGGATCGGATAAATTTGATCCTTAGTGATGGAATTAAGCCTGCGGTAGTCGACGCAAGGACGAGGTTCCTTGCCCGGTACCTCAACTAAAATCAAAGGGGAGGTATAATCACTCTCACCTGCCTCAATAACACCGAGCCGTAGCATTTTCTTTACCTCCGCCTCCATAATATCGCTCTGGCGGGGTGACACCCGATACGCCTTGGATCGTACTGGCTCTGTGGAGGTAAGTTCTATATCATGAGTAAGTACAGAAGTCCTACCAGGCCTCTCAGAGAACAGACCTTGAAACTCTTGTAATAGCTGGTGTAGTTCGGTTTTCTGCTCGGGCGACAGCGGTGCTTTACTGATAAGGTCACTAATGACTTGACCGATGTCTTCCCTGTTCGTCACTGAGCCTAGTCCCGGAAGCTCGACCGGAAGCTCTTCAGGAACGTTTACCATCATGCACACCACTGCTTCCCTTTGTCTATAAGGTTTGAGCAGATTACAGTGGTAAACTTGCTGTGCTTTCCGCTTTCCTGGCAGACTTACCACGTAGTTAACGTCCGACAGTTTCTGAACAATTCGTGCTGGGCCCTCCCACTGCACGTCTAGTTTGTTGTTTAGCGATGTGCGCAATATCATGACCTCATCGCCAACCTCAAAACGACGGGCCCTGGCTGTCCGATCATAATAAACCTTGGCCCTCTGCTGGGCCTTTGCCATTGCTTCACCTGACAACTCCTGTGCCCTTCTTAAGCGTTCGAGGAGCTTAAGCACGTACTCCACCACGACTGGGTCGTCGCCCCTACCTTCCCATGATTCTCGAAGCATGCGAAGCGGAGATCGAAGCGAGCGACCGTACACCAGTTCAGCTGGCGAAAACCCCGTAGCCGCATGCGGCGCGGTCCTTAAAGCAAACATCACCCCAGGCAGACACAGCTCCCAGTCAGTTTGATGTTCAAAACACAAGGCTCTCAACACGCGCTTCATGACGGAGTGGAGCTTCTCAACGGAATTCGACTGTGGGTGGTACACTGAGCTGTGTAGCAGCTTTACCCCACACCTTTCGAGAAAAGTTGTCGTCAAAGCGCTAGTAAACACTGTGCCCTGATCTGATTGAATTTCTGCAGGAAAACCAACTCGCGCAAATATGGACAGTAGTGCATTAACTATCTCAACTGAGCTGAGTTCTTTAAGCGGCACTGCTTCAGGGAACTTTGTCGCTGGGCAGATCACAGTCAAAATGTGTCTGTACCCCGTGGCTGTTACCGGCAGAGGTCCCACTGTATCAATAACGAGCCGTCTAAAAGGCTCCGTTATGATAGGTACCAATTTCAACGGCGCCCTTGATTTGTCCCCTGGTTTGCCCACCCGCTGACAAGTGTCACATGTCCTCACGAAATGGTCTGCGTCCCGAAAACACCCTGGCCAATAGTACTCTTGCAAGAGACGGTCCTTAGTTTTCTTAACTCCTAGGTGTCCGGACCACGAACCCCCGTGTGACAAGCGCAACAGATCCTGACGATAGCATTGAGGCACGACCAGCTGATCGAACTCCACTCCTCTGCGGTCTAGATACTTCCGGTACAGGACTCCCCCTCTTTCCACAAAACGCGCAGTTTTCCTGGCGATACCTTCTTTGACATTGCAGCGCACGTTTTCCAGGCTGCCATCCTTTTTTTGCTCGGCTATCAAAGCCGTCCGGCTGACTTTTAGCAACCTATCAAGTCCGTCTGACGTAGGCGCGATGAGCAAATCAGTAGATAGCTCTTCTAACTTTCCCGTGTCGGGCGTTTCCTCTCCAGTATCTGGCGCCTTTAACGTTACAGACTCAAGTTTATTCAGTTCGGGCGTGCTCGGAATATCAGCTTGCTGCGCCTCTGACCCTTTTTCGTTGTTTGATAACGTCGGCCCCGCAACTACCGCCTTTGCAGCGAGCTCCCGAACCTTCGATCTGGTTAAGGCCTGAACACTAGCTTCACCAAACAAAAGCCCCTTCTCGCGCAGGAGGTGATCGGACCTGTTTGAAAATAGGTACGGGTACTGGGGTGGCAGCATAGATGACACTGCCGCCTCTGTCTCAAGCGCTCCGAAAGGTCCTTCAATAAGCACCTTTGCTACTGGCAGACACACGCTATGAGCTTCCACGGCTTGCTTGATCCATGCGCACTCGCCCGTGAACATATGGGGTTCTACATAAGACGGGTGAACTACATCCATCGTAGCTGCGGAATCGCGAAGCACTCGGCACTCTTTCCCGTTCACGAGGAGGTCTCGCATGTAAGGCTCGAGAAGCTTCATGTTCTCGTCAGTGCTGCCTATTGAAAAAAACACAACTTTTGGTGTTGTTTCTGGACACTGCGCCGAAAAGTGACCCGGCTTCTGGCACGTATAACACAAGCGCGCTCGCCTCATCTCGAACCGCTTTCTGCGTTTGGCTGCCGCCGTCTCTTTACGTTTGGTCGGACTGCTTTCACTCGCATCCTCACTACGCGTGTCCCCCTTAAATCTCATGGTTGTGAACTTCGGCCTCTCAAACTTCGAGCCAAATTCACCCTTTTGACCGTCCTTAGCTCCGCGAGCTCGACGCGTCACAAACTCCTCGGCTAGCTCAGCGGCTCTAGCCACCGTACTCACGTCTGGCCTATCCAAGACCCAGTATCGCACGTTCTCCGGTAACCGACTATAAAACTGTTCTAGCCCGAAGCACTGCAGAACTTTATCGTGGTCACCAAACGCTTTCTCTTCTTTGAGCCACTCCTGCATGTTCGACATAAGCCTATACGCAAACTCTGTATATGACTCACTTCTGCCTTTCTCATTTTCCCGAAACTTCCGACGGAACGCCTCCGCAGACAGCCGGTACTTTTTTAGCAGACTCGATTTTACTTTGTCGAAATCCTCTGCCTCCTCTCTATCCAAGCGAGCGACTACGTCGGCCGCCTCGCCGGGTAACAAAGTGAGCAAGCGCTGTGGCCACGTTTCCCGAGAGAACCCCTGCTTCTCGCACGTTCGCTCAAAGTTAACCAGGAACAAACCAATGTCCTCTCCAAGCTTAAACGGCCGCATTAGGTCAGTCATTTTGAACAATACGCGTTCTCCTGCACCGTGTGCCTGACTTCCATTACGAGCGCGTTCCATCTCTACCTCGAGACGCTTCATTTCCAAAGCGTGTTCGCGCTCTTCTTTTTCTTTCTGCTCTTTAAGTTCGCGCTCATGTTCCTCTTTTTGCTCTTTAAGTTCGCGCTCCTGTCTTTTTGACCTCTCCTCAATAGTCTCAAGGCATTCCGACAGCTCGTCATCCTCAGCCTCTAACTCAAGAATAGCCGTTATCAGTTCCGGTTTTCTTAGTTTGTCTGAGACATCCAGACCCAACTCTCTTGCAAGCTCCAACAATTTCGGTTTGCGCAACGACTTCAAATCCATGGCTGCTCTGAATGCTGCTTTCTCTACTGCTTACTATTGTCTTGCCGCAAACTAACCCGGCAGCAACGACAACCACAATTACCAGCTCTGTTTCTGACACTAACAAAAGCCTGGCAAAGCTCAGAAGAAGAAAGTCCCGCACTCACCAAACCTCGCAGGCAGGAATTCCGCGCAGTCGTTCCGCTGCAGGCAACCAGTCGTCACACAGGGCTCGTTGCACTGCTCCCGGATCGTCGTTGAGCTGCTCAGCATACTGTCAACTGCATCTCTTTGCTGCTGGCCTCCGTTGTCGCGATCTCGCCGCTGGCAGACCGTTGTTTGAAGTCGTAGGCGATCTCACCGCTGGCAACCAGATGTTTGAAGTCGGAGGCGATCCCACCGCTGCCACCAGATGTTTCGATCCGACTGCTGGTACGATCGGATGGGAACTCGGCGCTGACGCCCGTGGTTGTACCTGGGTCGCAAGCCCCAAGGGTAGCGTTGGCCTGGCGGCCTGGGGTACAACTCGAAGCATCCGAAGGTCCCGGCAAAGCATGAGTCGACTGGTAACAACGAAACAACTTGTTTATTTTAACATCGCAAAGAGTTGGCGGTCAGGTTTGACCGAAGTAGAGAGACGGGAGAGCACTTCACTCAGCAGAAGAAATCGGAGCCCCTCTCTGGCGTCCGGGGGCAGCTGTTTTTATACTCTCGCAGTTGAGGGCAAGAAGGAACCCCTCAAAAGACGAGCACGTGAATGTACAATGGGCTAATGGTGACGCACACTGTCGTAGCGATGCCGTAGCACCATGTCGTGGCGCTGCGCAAGATCTCGTAGCAACTGGTCGTGGCGCTGCGCAGCACACTGTCGTGGCGCTGCCGGTCGGACACAATGACTGTAACGAGAAGATGGTCCCTGCTTTGGCTTCGCCTGTTTCGGGCACAATGACTGGAACGAGATCCCTGCTTTGGCATCGCCTGTTTCGGGCCCAATAACTGGAATGAGATCCCTGCTTTGGCATCGCCTGTTTCGGGCACAATGACTGGAATGCGAGGGGGATCCCTAGGCGGTCGCATCGCCGCAGACGCGCCTGGAAACACCTGGCGATGAGTGTTGCGGCGACGACGATCGGGCCAAAATGTCTGCCGCCCCGCCGCAGTTGCGCCGGCAAAACCACGTGTCGCAGGCGAATCGCAACAAAGGGTACCCAAGCGCGTCCCCCGCCGCCGTTGTTGTTGTGGCCGAGGAGGGGAGGAGGGCACGGAGTCACGGACGGTGACGTTCTCTCCCGGTTCACACCGACCGTACGCTATGCAAGCAAGAGCTCGGGGAACTGCAACGTACCGTATTCGCGCAGACACAGCAAGCGCTTTTTCCTGCGACAGCTGTTATAAGGGTTCGAAACTGGGCTCACTGGCATCCGCGCCGTCCGCCTGTCATTTCCGTTACGCCGTCGTCGTCGTGCCGCCGCCTTGGCTATCGTGTCGTCATCGTCAGACCATCTCATCACCCGCAGCTGAACCCACACCATGTGGCCAAGAAAACGAAAACTTTGTTCCGTGCCGCCACTACATTCAGCTCCTTCCATAACCGCACCTAATTTGTTTAACCCTTTCCTCTATGTCCTCTTTCTAACCCCTATCTCCCAAACTGAGTGTAGGGTAGCAAACCGGAGACTAATATCTGGTTAACCTCCTTGCCTTTTCTCTTCATCTCTCTCTCTGTACCTATCTACCTCTGTTCGCCATCTTTCTTACTCCCGGTGTAGGGTAGCAAAGCGGGCGCCCGCCTAGTTGACCTCCCTAACTTCCCTTGCTCTGTCTTTCTCTGCTCATCATACTTCATCCTATGCACATTACTCATAGTAAAATACGAACATCGATCGTCGACACAGCGACTAATTCTGACAATATTTAAGCCCGGACTTGTATTTCTTACCAATAAAGTTTGTTCTCTCCCAGTCGCGTTTAGTAACTTAACCACTATGCTATCGCGCAGCTTTTGAGTATGGCAATTTGCGCGGAGTTTTGTGTGCCACGCAGATTCTGAGGACTGCGGAGCCCGTGCATGTATTTGAGGGGCCACAGCAGGCAATGAAGGCGAAGTTGTGCGAATCTGAAAGAAGGCGTTTCTTTTGAGAAAACGTCGCTGTCTGATATGAGAGCCAGTTGCTGTTGCAGTAAATGAGTTCAGAGCCGCAGGAAGCGCTGTTGATTCTTACGCCTTTCTCAATCTTCTCGCAACCTGCGCTCGCGCATTATATGCACGCAGCTACGGTACACACCGAGAAGCCAGCGACGACCGACCGACCGACCGCGCGGTGTGCTTCGCTATGCGTGGACGCACAGCCGCCGCCGCCGCCGCCGCCGCCGCCGCCGCGATATTATGTGTGTCGCGCGCTCTTCGCCTGTTATGCGTCGCGCAGCTGTTCCGTGTCATCGTCCGCTGCGTCGGCCGGCGCCGTGTTTCTTCGAGGCAGACCGGCCGAAACTCGTGACGTCACACAGCGCGACTCCGGCGAGTATGCGCTTGCGCTGATTGTTCGCTCGATTCGCTTGTGTCTAAGTCACATTCGAGATGTAAGCTGTCACATATGAATCTAAGCAGAGCCGTAGGAGTCAACGTGAATGGCACACATGGTGACGTTTCGGCTCGACATTAAGCTCTCGGGTCTGCCTCATGCAGAACTCCAAGAAAGACAGACTCCGTCCGTCCGTCCGTCTGTCCTTGTGCCTTCTCCATGAAACTCTGCTCTGCTGAGCCGAGCGGAATATCGTTCTCCATCTACATCGCCGGGGAGCGCCACCTCAACAAAGACTCGAGGGTCATCGTTTAAATAACGTTTTGTTGTTCTTCTTCTTAACTTCTAAGACATGAACTCTTACAAACAAGACAAGGGTTACTGGAGAACGCTGGGTAAGCCATTAATCCTTCAGTGGACATGATTAGGTTGATGACGATGATAGATATAATGATGGGAACTTGCATATATAATATTTAGAGCTGAACCTCGATATTTGAGTATACATGTATGTAGGACCCATAGCCTAGTCTCCGCTGGTAAGAGAAAAAGATCATTTTCAATGTTGACATCCGAATGCTAATGTTTACATCTGGAGAAAAAAAAAGGTATTTTGACTTTGTGTGCTGCTGTATCCGCGGTCTTTCCGGGCCGCCACATAACATGCTTCGCAGGATCGCGCCGGCCGAACAAGTCTACTTATCCTGCTGTAACGAACCCGTTAACCGGCAAGAAAATTTTTGTGTAGCCACGTCAACGTAAGTGGCGCTGGGATTGGCTCCGTATTGTTTCCTAAGCCAGTTGACCCTGGCCAAAAGTCTGGCGTTGTGATATTCACGGTGCATATTTTTTTTTCTTGCGCGGGGGGGGGGGGTAGAGGGGGGAGGGAGTGGGCGACCGTTATTTGTTTTCGACATTCGGACGGCGCGTCTGCCAAACCGTCATCACGGCGTTGTGGGTGAGGCGGGGTTCCAATCTTCGTCAGTATTTTCCTTCCAGCGCACATGCGCCGTCACGTCTTGGCCGCCGTCGAAGGAAACTCGACCCTAATAACTTGTGGCTCCGTGCGCACAACCTCAGTCACACAGGCGGAAGCAAGCACAAGCTATAGCCCTGGCCATACAGGCACAAGAACACAAAGGTGCGCCATCCACAATATACTATATAACGTACTCACAGGAGGCTTGCCGTCTCTACATGACGGCAGCCAACCCATGGTACAGCCCTCCTCCACCACCACAAAATCGTCTGGTGCCCGAGACACGCCTGATTAGAGGGCAACGAGAGGGCGGACGCATTAGCTCGTGAACTCAGCAACCAAGTGGCGCTAATTAACCGTTCCTCAATAGTTGCCCACACCAATATTACACAAGGAAATGCTGGCCCACCAGTGTATCACGCGTCAAAAATACGATCCTCCCAACAAGGCCCTAAGTGGGGAGGAAGCAACAGATTTAAGAAAAATACAGACGGACGCGTACCCGCACTCATGCCATTCACCCGACAGGGTTTCAGTCTAGGTACCCCTGGTGTGGAGAAAGGCCCACGCTCTACCACATATCGCGCGAAGAAACCCGTAAATCTTAATAGCAATTTAAGCACTTGTCGAACCTGTATAGCACGGAGCAGTGGCTCGGATCCGGGAATGCAGAAAGAACTCGTGGATCAAGTCCGGCAGGCAGTCTGTGTCTGCTTTTCTTTTTTATCTTTCTGTCTCGCCTTATCTCTTCCCCATTGCAGGGTAGCAAACTGGATATCTATCTTCCGGTTAACCTCCCTGCCTTTCGCATCTCATTTATGTCACTCTCTATGTATTTGTTTGTGAAATTGGTGTACTTGGCTGATGAACACGAACTCTACCCGCTAGTGCCGAAGTTTGTGACACATCGGCATATTTCATTTTGTGTGTTTTTGTTTTCTTTTTGTTTTTACCGAGAATTTTGATTGCTGGTCCGAAATTTGTCATCGTGTCCACAGCTATGTGCGACTCTCCAAAGATCAGAACTGCGGAGCAAATGACCCCTATAATGACTGTTACATGCGCTTAGGTATAGATGGCAGTGCGTAGCGACAGCCTCTTCAAATCAAGAAAAAAAAATAATAAAGAAGAACACAGCTAGAGCAGCTGAACCCTCAATGCGGGTCCTACCCCGAAAAATAAATGGAGAAGCAGGTCGGCAAACACGAACTACGAATGAGAGAGTCTAATTGCCGGTTCCCGTCACATCGGCAAAAGGCGTAACAGCAGCCATTCCGCCAGCGCGCATTAACAGACCGGCGTTAGCGGTCGCAGTTAACGATGCCCTCAATCGCAAGGTGTGAGGTGACGAAAGCAGGCGCAGCACGTAGTTCGGCGTGCGTCCAGCGGCAGGCGTCGGTCGTGACATGCCCAGAGTGGCTTTCGCGAGAGCGATTTTCCATCGTCACACGCGTACGCGTCAGCGACCCGAACTGCGCGTCTGCTTCTCCGGCACGAATGCGTGGGAAGCTTGGACCATTCGCGCGAAGGCCGAAGGCGCGGCGCTGCTCTCGTTCCCTCGAAAGCATGCAGTGTTGCAGACAGCTCCAGCTCGAGTCTGGCCGAACAGAAGAACGTTGTATATTTCTCGACGCGCGAGCGCCGCGTTATATGGCACATTCGAGCCACGTCGGGTGCTGCCGCGAACAGCGCGCAGGTGACGTTGCAAAAGGACACAGGAGGGTGACGACGCTATATGTTAACGCTGAGAACAAAAAATAAAAGGGAGGGGGCGTAAAAAAATGAAAGGAAACGGACTCGGTCATATCTCGCCGAATTGCAGCCTTTGTTGAGGTGTATATTCCCACGACGGGCCAAGTCCACGGGCGGTAAGTTAAATTACATTTAAATTAGGGGTTTTAACGTCCCAAAGCAACACGCTGACTCTAAGAGACGCCGTACTATAGATGCTCCTAACTAATTTTATCCACATGTAGTTTTAAAACGCGCACCCATCAGAGCATGGTATATTTTTGCGCTTCACCTACGCACATCGGAATGCTACCGCAGAGAATCGAACCCGAACCTCGCGGTCAACAGAAGACGAGGGCCTGGCGGTGCTGCTAAGCCACGTCACTCACGGTCTGTGGAAGTGTGCCACCAATCATGGTTCGTCGTTAGCCATGTCACGGTTCAGGATGGCGATCGCTTTCGCTAAAGTTTTGGTCCAGCAGTATATAAACAACATCGTCGAAGTGTCTAGCTATGCTACATGCACTCTGCGGCCGACTGCGTAGTGTGACCGCCTCAGCAAAGAAAATTCGTAGCTCACACAATACTGCACAGTATTGATGACACGGTTAGAGACGCCGTCGTGTGTTTCGCTCGAAAAGACGCCACGCCGCCTAAGCGCATGTGTATGGGATGTAAATGGACGTAGAAATTAGCTGTCACACGCACACGCGAGCTGGCTTACGAGCGTGTCCTTTGTCACCGACCACCACTTTCGACAGATACGCAGCAAAGCATTGCAAAGAATTACGATTAACGGTCGGGACAACGGCGCTTCGACCGACCGAAGTATGCACTAAAAAGCCCACGCGAGACCCGCTCATTAAGGACGGAAAAGGAAAAATAATGTAGAACGAGGGAAGCTATCCTCATTACTGATTCCAATTATCGGGGAACTTGTCCAATGCGCTGCGCTTATCACTCTAGGCATAGTACGCGAAAGTTCACCGTCAATCTTATTTATATAATTCTCTACAAAAGGCGCATGGATTAACACCTCATATTTATAACGCGTGAGCTGGAGCGTGTATAATCGAGCAATTACGCCCGACGATCGAGCCAGTTGCGAAATCCTTTCACTACGTATGGGAAAGCCAGAGTTCAGCGGGTATTATGCCTTAGGCATATATAGTTGAGTGCATGACATCACAGCAGGTTTAATTAGATCACATCGGTCAAAGTACATGCGTGCATGCGGATGTGCTAACGCCGTGTACTGGCTCGACCAACCGACGAATAAATCCAGCGTATAGAAGCTCGACAGTCGTGAAAGGGTGGGGGAGCCGAAGGCCGGTGTATGTACTTAAGAAATGCTGTCGATCTAACGCTACCTCCTATACAGGGTTGGACTGCTGTGGGAGCTGTGTTATCGAAACAATCGGCCATTAAGCGACGCTGAGACAGCGCGACCGCACACCGCCGAAACAAGAGCGTTGCGCAAGGTTTTGTAATCAGCGGGACACGCCCGCCTTTATTCGGTTTCGCCGAACCTACACGCGTGTCGTTGGCAGAGTGCGCTACATCGCTCGCAAGCTGGGAGCCGCAGCGTTGACTGACATCAGATTGTGCCTGGAGGTCACCGCCCCTTCACCTGCTACTGTTCGTAACATGCACTCGTCTCCATCCGCGGGTGTGGCCCTTGTAAGAAAGGCGATACTGGATTGTTTTCCCTGCCAATCACCAGACTCAGTACGAAAAGGCGGTTTCATCGGCGCTTGTGCATTCCCGTTAGCACGTACGGTGCACAGAGTTCGGCCGTAGCTCTTTCCACAGCTCACGTTGCTGCCAGAACGTTAAAGGCTACATATATCAATACAACAATAGCGACAAACGGCTCCATGCATAAGTATACGTGCGGACAGAAGCACTCACTTTTTCTTGCGCTTTGTGCATTCATACTACTTGCATTGATTCATTCATTCATTCATTCATTCATTCATTCATTCATTCATTCATTAAGTGCGCTATCCGTTACGATACGCTGCGGTGCTCTACGATATCGGACGAAACATTTACAGTTCTTACAGTTCGTAAGAAGTGGGGCCGAATTCACGAGACTTTTCGTTCGTATGGTCTCTTTCCCATTGGGCTAGCCTTCGTTTCCCGGCCTTCACCATTGTTTATGCTCCTGCCATCACAATTGACTGACATCTTCTCTTACAAACAGTTATAGCGTAAGTATCTTTTATTATTATTTTTTAATGAATGCAGGCCCTGTTTCTCCCTGGTCAAGCCACATTTCTTCGCCCTCCCTACTGACCGACCTCTCTCCTCACGAATAGCTCTAACGTATACATGCATGTTTAAGCTGCTTCTAAACCCTCGTCCCATAGCTCTCTCGAGAAGGTACTCCTAATTTCCTTGTTGTTGTTGTTGTTGTTGTTGTTGTTGTTGTTGTTGTTGTTGTTGTTGTTGTTGTTGTTGTTGTTGTTGTTGTTGTTGTTGTTGTTGTTTTTCATCTAAAAACGATAAAAACAAATTTTATTAAAGCAACAACCTACAGAGCGAATCCGCCAGGTCGGAGAAGTAGGAAATGGAAGGAGAGAGCGAACGAGAGAGAAATAATTGTAGAAACCGGAAGAGGTTTCCTGGCGTAGCTATTGATGCAGAGACACCGAAATCAGAAAGACTCCGAAAACAGAAAGCAACTGGCCATTCGCGCGGAGCATTTTACCTAGGTCCAAGCTAAGCGTAAGCAGAGTGCGTAATACCGTACACCGTCGGCGAGTATGTTTGCTGCCCTCGGCTGGTGATGGGCGGGCTTGCAGTAAGGGACTATACAATCAATGATGACGGGTGCTTCCTGCTTATTTTCTCTCTCTCTCTCTCTCTCTCTTTTTTTTTTTTACCTGCAGGCAACGTTACCCTCCAGTAAAGTCACGGCTTCGTGCTCGTTCCTCCGAGCCGTGACTGCACAGCAACTAGGATATACACTATACGGCCGCCGATAAAACACTCTAGAGTGGCTACACTATTGAACAGACCTTTGCCTAAACGAACACAAGATAGTATGCACGGTGAGCCCAGAAAATCTGTAGAGTCAGCTCTGTGACAGAAGCTACGAGGGTATACTTATTAACTCTGCAAGATACAAAACAAAAAAAGAGCATAACGATGTCACCCACGCAGATATATCTGGGTTGCCGTAAAAACGCCGTGCTGCCACTTGTTGGGTCGATACCTGAACGTTTCGTCGATACTCGTAGACTAGATCAGCGTGAAGCAGAGACAAAGGAAAGAAAGAGTCTGAGGGAAGGAAAAGCTCACAAGCCGATAACGATTCCCCCTTCTGCATAGGACAGGTGATCAATGCGGCAAATTGGGCTGAAAAACAACGTTCTTTACGCGCGCGCTGTGACAAGTTGTCGAGGTTCTGTTTCTTCCTCTGTAGCTCTTACCCTTTTCTTTCGTTTCATTTTTTTTTTAAGTTCTGCTCCTTGTTCCGTTCTTTCTTCCCTTCGTTTTTGCTTTCTATAGCTGTTCACTTCCTTTCCTGGTTTCATTCATTTTTTATTTATTTCTCTTTCCTTCCGTGGTTTCGGGTGTGCCTTCGCGTAACTGGTTTTCCGAACCGTGGCGATTTCTGGGCCACAGCATAGCTTGCAGCGACACATGCACCGAGTGCCCGCATCGATTATTATTGCGTGTACACACCGCGACGCGCTCCGGGCTGCGTGTCGGGGCCAGGTGTTTAGTATGACCAAAACGTAAAAAAGAAAGAGAAAAATAACAGGAAAAAAAGAATGGTAGCTGGCCGTCGGCGACCTTGCAAGGCCGCGCGGATCAGCGCGCCTCGGTATCGGCCGAGATCGCGGACTCTTTTACTCTCTTCTAGTATATAGTCTCTAATATCCCCCACTAGCTCCGAGAAACCATGTATACTTTCATGAGCGTATAGGTGTCAGCACGCAGTGTGCCGATGCGGGCAGCTTTCGATAAGCGCTAAAGTAATTAATCTCCGTCGTGCAGTTACGCTCTTTAGCTAGAGCGTGTACATGCAATGACAAAGATTTTAGGTCGCCAACCGGGATCAGTATACTCCCCGCTGCTACAAAAATGCAAGAACGCGCAGTGTCGTCCGGTATATGAAAACGAACGTTTGATCGCGTTCTCTCTGTTATGGCGCTGAAACCAACAAAAGTATATACAACGCGCTATATAGGTTGTTGGGCAGAAGAGACAAAAGGAACGTGAACGTCTCGACGTAGTGTGGGACCGTGCGGTGGTCCAGGGACCCAGAGGAGTCCGAACTCACTTGCTGCGAATAAAGTTTTTCTGCCTGCCTGTCTGTCGGCAGAAGAGCTACCTAGCAAGTATACGAGTGAGCGATGTGTCAATTTGTATTGTATTGCTGCCGTAACTGCTGCTCGAGTGCCGACTAGGTTTTAGAGCGAAGCTGTTAGCCTATCGGCGGTCGGCATTTTTCGTGTCCGTCCGTGAGCAGAAATTATCGTCATCAGCAATGGTTCGTACCCTCCTAAGCAAGCGAAAATGCAATGGCTGCTCCCCGTCTTAATGCAGAGGCTATAAGCACCTAGCAAAGTGGTCAGTGCACATATTCATTGGAATAACGCATACAACCTACAGAACAGCGTACGTTTCAATAAAGAACAAGCTCAAAACAAGCGTCTATCATCATTAGGAATGGCTCGTACACCCCTGTAAACAAGCAAAAAATCCAATGACTCGTAGCCCCTTAAGGCAGAGGCTACAAGCGCTCAGCAAAGCGAAGCGAACAGTGCATACATTCATTGAAATCATCCATACAACACACAGAACAGCATATGTTTCAATTAAGAACAAGCTCAAAACAAGCATCAGAACCATCAATAAAGCATTGCATGCTTCCCTCAGCAGTTGCAGTGGTGGTTTTGCGCAACAGCTTCGCTGGGCATCCACTTACGCAGAGCCAGGATGGCGAGTCATTTTTTTTTTTTTTATCATCGTACGTGGAACGCTCTCTGTGCATCCCGTCACTGATCTTGTATACATTCGCAGCAACGAATCGCGATTAACAGAGCACATCGACATTCCGCTACGAAGGCGCTTTTAACATTCTTGCGACACACTGTTATCAACGAGGTACTGTGATTAGATTTGACGCACTCTGATTGCCCGAGTGCATGTGCATGTAGTCTTCTTTTTTTTTATCCTTCTTTCTTTCTCACCTATTGCATCCCCTTGCCCCTCCCCCAGTACAGGGTAGCCAACCGGAGATAATCTCTGGTTAACCTTCCGGTCTTTCCTTTGCCTTTCTCTCTCTCTTAATGCAGTTGTATTTGTACGTACTATTCAGTTTGCTATTTTTCATCGGGAGTGTAGCGTGCCAGGCCTGTCACCAAGGCCAACCTATCTAGTTTTCATTAAACGGTCTCCTTCTCCCTCTCTCTCATCTTTCTCTCTGCATTCTATCTGAAGCTGCACGCCTATAGCGTGTGGTCACTGTAATGCTCGTGCTAGAGTTTATGACCAGGCCGTCGACTCTCTTGATCGTAGTCTTACGTACACTTGCCTGGTACTCTTAATAGCAAAGATTACCTTTCTTTTGAGTGTTTTTTTTTTTTTTTTTTTACAGCGGCGATGGCTTAACTGCAAGGGGACGCGAACGCGGATGACTGCTCTTTCCGCATCTCTACAGTGTTCAAGTATATGCCACCCCCTCACACAGAAACGCGCGCCCGCACATCACACAGCGCGGGTTCGTAACGGGGGATTTACCTCCGCGGGCAGTGAACAAAACACCAGGCACACCAGCTGCGCAAACAGAGCCTGCCTCCGCCACAGTGGGCCAAGCCGTCGGCGTCAAAGTACTGCTTTCGGAGATGAAGGGGCGTCCGCCTATACACCCGAAAGCAAAGCAAACAAAGTAGAGAGAGACCGTGTCTCACTTTATACGACGGACGAAGGCGTACACACGTATTCAGCGAGCGTCCGCGTGTGCCACTTCCTTCCGCGCAACCAGTGCGTATACCGCCGTTTTTTTGCTACACAACGTGATATCAGCAGCGCACGGTGATTTGGAAGTCTGTGTTATTACGTTATTCGGCGATGAGCCACTGCATGCGCGCAAACCAGTTGACTCGCGCATTGTGTTTCGAACCACCGATCGAACCCATTACCTGAACGGTGGAAGCCAATCCAAAGGCACGGCGTTTCTGGTCAGCCGGCTGCTTTTCCGGCCCACAAGTGAGGCTTAAGCAAGCGGTATCTGCTGACACTAAAGCTACGTGGAACCTCACTAATTTCTTACGGCACATAACGACTAGTAAACTAAAAACGAAATGTGCGCAAACGGCAGACGGCGGCACAGCTGGCACCGAGTTTGTTCGCGCTGTGTCATCTGCACCGTCGTCTGCCGTTTGCGTGTATCGTCTGCTCTTCAAGAAATTAGCCGACAACGAGCCCGTCTTGGCGCCTTAGGACGATTCACCGCGAGGCAATGCATTCTCTTTGCACTGAAATCAAATGCTGGATAGCAACATCGTTGGCACAGTTTCACTTTCCTGGGTGAGATTGGAGCGAGCGTACAGCGGCATACGTCTACTCTCGTCTGTGCACCGAAAGCTTGATATCACTAATACTTCAAAGCTTTCAGCGCCATTTACATCGTATCTGTAATAATGTCGTATTAAGGCACGGTAGTTTTCACGGCTCCGCTACTTGCGCAGACTAGACGACTGAGCAAACAGGGAACTAAAGAACTAAAGGCAGCGCTATCATTAGCTAATTTCTGCGTTCACAAACCTAAGCTGTTCGAATTGCACTCCTCCTTCAGAGATTATTGTCGAGCGCGTCACATCACGCGCTCTCTCGTAACTTCCCCCTATACACATTATCCTCGAAGCACGCGCGCAGTGCCTTGTACAGGCTCTGCATATGTATATGAACAAAGGTGCATGACTGATACTGGATACCAGGAACCCACACACCGCTTCCAATCGCAGCATACAATGCGCGAATCTCTGAAAGGAGAGTTGAAGAAACGAGGCAAGCCCTCTTCCCCCCCCCTTCATTTCTTTCTTCCCCTGGTGATATCGAATGCGGAAAAAAAGGAACGTTAGTTTTAGGCATGGGACCCGTGGGCGCGTATTCGGCAGCTCTTCAAGCTTTGTTTTGTTTTGATTTTTGAACGAACTGTCTAAGAGTAGTTCGTGAAACGTGTCCGCTTATCTCGTTCCTCGCCCGTAGGCGCACGAACTCTGCAACACCTGGATGCCTATCGGCGAGCTTCCCGGACCATGCGTGCGCCCGTTGAGGCCAATTTGGGGCAAGCGAGCCGAAGGAGCCACGCCTTTTCGGAGAAAACGCACACCGGCATCCTCAGAGAAACGCCGTCAAATGCGCCCGTTCTCCGGGAGAGCAGGCGATATAGGTTAAATGCAGTGCTAAGTGCTAAGTCCGGTGTCCAAACGAGGAGCCACGCGAACGGGTCGCTTTGTACGGACACATCCGTGCAAAGTATGCATGCAGTTTCAAACGGGGCTACCTGTAGGTTAGGGAGTGTAGATGCCGAACAGCGTGTTTCGTCTGTTGCACTCAGAGAGCGCATGAGACCAACGTCTACGCAAAGGTTACAAGCAGTCAGAAAGACCGCAGCTGCACATGCATGAGAAGAGCTGCAACGAAATTTACCTGCACGCATCGCAAGAAATCGAGCCAGTCGGATTTGAGAACCAGCGGGTAAGGAGCGAAAGTGGCAAGACACCGTGTAAATGTGTCGTGTTCGCGCCAGAGTGTTGGTCGCCGTCTGTACGTCTGCCTAATTGTTTGTCTGTGAAGAACAAACAAGTCGAACTCGCAACTTTGCTTTACTTTCTGCCTAACCAAAAGAGCCGTTCTCGTTTTCTTTCTTAAGGTTGCAGTATCATTTCGAAAGCATCGTCGCGTTAAAATTTCGATTATCAACGGATAACAGTTCGATTATGTTAAAAATTGATGGCTATATATATATATACCACAGCAGGAGCCTGCCGCGCTTACCTAAAGGTCTAGTAGGGGGTGTGGGAATAAACACTGCGGAATGACGGCTGCGGTCGTGTCAGGGAAGCAGAACGGACATCGTCACTATAGGGGTTGGCGAGAGCTGCCGCGTATACGCTTACAAGTAGAAGAAGTATTTTAATGATTGGAAAATGTAGAGAGGTCGGCCGGATAATGGAGCATCTGGCCTGCTACTCTACGTAAGGGAAGGGGAAGAGGGGAAGAAAAAGGGTCACAATGGGGGATGATAATGGGAGGAACGAGGTGAATGACACATTACACAACTGGTATCACAGGCGTGAGTCCAGGCCCGTGTCACCTAGGAAACGTGAAAGTGCACGCATTGTCTCTGTCGTCTGCCAACTGTGTGGCCACGCGCCTAGCAAGAGGTCCTCCGACAGTGGTCCATTGTGGAAATGTCTCAATGTATCTGCCAATGTCAGTCTTTCTCGCGCATACTCAGGGCACACCACGAGCACATGTTCTATAGTCTCTACAGCGCCACACACTGAACAGTCCGGGGAGTCTATCCGTCCAATAATATGCAAATATTTGCGCGTGAAGGCGACGCCTAATCGCAGTCTGTGTATCAGGCATGTATGAGGGCGTGGAATTCCACGCAGAATGGGAAATTTCATATCGGGATCCAGGCTTTTAAGGCGGACGTGACGAGCGTCTGGCTGGGCCCAGTATCTTGTCGTCGCACTCCTCATTAATTCCGACAGGAGGCATGTGATGTCCGGTCTGGAGAATGGCACTACGGTTCGCAGGCCATTGCTGAGGGCGCGCCTTGCTGCAGCATCGGCCATCTCATTACCGTTGAGCCCACAGTGTCCCGGGATCCATTGGAACACTATGCGGTGGTGTTTTTCTTGAGCGTGTGAAAGTAGCTCGGTGATCTGCAGGGCCAGAACCTGATATGCGGTGTGGTGCAGGAAGTATCCCAAAATTTGCAGCGCGGGCTTTGAGTCCGTGAAAATGCACCACTCTTGAGGTCTTTCCCCGCAAATGTGGCGAATCGCTTCCCGAATAGCCACAAGCTCTGCAACGGTTGATGTTGAATTATGGTCTAGTATGAAAGCTCGAGTCATCTGTTGGGCTGGTATCACCACAGCTGCTGTCGATACCTTAGGTGACGCGGAGCCGTCTGTGTATACATGAACATATGTCTTGTATTCTGACCAGATGTACGCGAGAGCAAGTTGTTGTAGTCCACTGACGGGAACCAATAATTTCTTTAGTATGCCGGGGACATGTACGCATACGGAAGGTTGAACCATCACCCATGGTGGTTTGACGGGGTGATATGGAAGGGCATAGCCTGATGTTATGTGGGGTAGATGGCAGCGGAGTGCACTTGTGAAACTGCTGTCCGGCCGCTCATGTAGAACCGACGTCAATGGATGGCAATGGTGTCGTGTCAGTAAGCGTAAATACACACGAAGTGGTTCGTGGGACAGGTATATCGGCAATGGGCATACGTGGGCTTCCTCAATTGTGCCTTTGTTGGAGGCACGCCGTGGCAACCCGAGGCATATTTTGAGTGCCTGCGCTTGGACGCTCTCTAATGTCCGTAAGCAGGAAATGCTCAAGTTTGAGAGTATCGCAAGGCTGTATCGAATGTAGCCTACGAAAAGAGACTGATAAAGTCTTAGTAATGAGCCTTCCGTGGGGTCCCATTTCATGCCTGTTGCGAAGCGAAGAACATGGCAAAACAGATTAAGTTTTTGCTTCAACATATTAGCATGCCTCGTCCATGACAAACCGCGGTCGATGATAATGCCCAAGAATCTGTGGTGGGAGACATAAGGTATTATGACACCGTTAATGGAGATCGGGTAGCGGCAGACGGATTTGCGCGTGAATGCAACCACAGCACATTTTTCGGCAGCTAAGCGCAAACCCTGACGCCGTATGTATCGTGAAGTAGATGACACAGCCCGTTGTAATTTCGCACGTAGTTGTGGGCGTGTTGTACCAGAAGCCCAGATGCAGATGTCATCTGCATATGCACTGATGTGGATGTGAGGTGGGTGGAAGCTCGCTCACCAGGCCAATCAGTGCCACATTAAATAATGTTGGGCTGAGAACTCCTCCCTGAGGAACTCCACGGCATACCTGATGACGGTTAAATAAAGAAAGGCTATAGACAAACACACAAGGCAGGTATTTGTTGCAAGTCGACGAAGACCACCGAGTATGGCCAGGTGCGCACTATAAACCGGGAGAACCGCTGAGTTAAGGCACACTACAGCAGCAGCCTATCGGCCTCGAACGAAGTGCTTGACCCCAACTGCTTCGAACGCGCGTTTGCACAGGAAAGTGAAGCGGCCTGTGGAGCAACCCGGCAGAGCATACTCGTACTTGATCAGGACATCTTGAGAGGGTAGTTGGTCCGTGCTAACTTATAACTACTAACTCCGTGAAGTCAGTACCGAAAAATTTGTTTCGATATGCGCTAAATTTTGTACAGTTAGTACCGAACACGGAGTCAGCGTACTCATACAGAGATCTAATTGTTGTGTGCAGTGCCTGGACATCACACACGTGCGGTCGGTCGAGACGACGACATTAAAGAAAAAAAAAAACAGTCGAGGCTCGCTGCGAGCAAACATTTATTTACTTATTTATTAAGGCAGGCTCATTAGTACCATCTTGTATATATCACCTGTACACTCATAACTCATTTCGCGTCTCCTATACTTTCGTCTTTCTTGTCACGAAATTACTGCCTCCGGTGCATTTATTACAGCGAACACTGCTGCTTGTGCGCCATTACCATAGCGTGGAACTTTCTTGAATCAGTGCCCGAAAAGCACATACGATAGATTTGGGCAACGCTACATGCTGCACTAATACCGCTGGGCTGTGAGAGCGCCTTACGTCAATTATTCCCGTTTCTCTCCTAACTATTTCTTTTCCTTTAGCTCCTTCTCACTTGCAAGGCGCCCATCCAGAACCATCTTTCGTTGACTTCCTTGCCTTTCCATACGAACACCTCCTTCGAATGTCGTTTTCTGTCTTGTATAGCTAGGGCCATTTTCCAGTCCCACGTTGCAAGCGTCTTGTTGGCAGGCCTGTCTCTTACGAAAAGTTATTTCGCGTTTATAGAAAGTGCAATGACGTTTACCTGTGAACTTTGTAACCTGCCTGCAGATAGGCTCGAGATAGCCCCTAGACTCTCTACAAATATGGACAGCGGCCTCGCTCGTTGCACAGACTGTTGTCCATTGGATTTCTTTAGAACAACCCGTTATGATCTTCGTGGACCACCAATAGACCGAAACACATTCTTTGGCAATATTCGTCGATATTCAGCCTGTAGATTTTGCATGGACGAAGTTGCAAACCTGCGGAAAGGCAAGGTACTCTGTATAAGGATTCTATATAGGCAATCTAAATTAGCATTCTCTACCGGACACTTTGGTTAGGCTATATACGTTAGGGCTAACGTCAGAGATATTAAAACACAATACGCAGCTTCGCGCGCAAAGCTTCCGTATAGCGAGCCACCTTTAGCTTGCTACCCGTTACCCATTTCCCCAAATATGTCTATAGACATCATTTCAACATACTATTTGAGCTCTCTCTCTCTCTCTCTCTCTCTCTCTCTCTCTCTCTCTCTCTCTCTCTCTCTCTCTCTCTCTCTCTCTCTCTTTCTCTCTCTAACGCTATAGTTTGGCTGTTTCGCGCAGCTAGCAGAGCAGGAGCTTCACAGCACGCGCTCATATTGCAGTTGTAAGACTTCACTCGACCCCACACTCATGCTCGCGCGCGGGTGTCTGTGTGTGTGTGTGTATGTATGAAGCGCTTGGCACTCTTGCGGCGGGGTCGCGCTGCTGCACTTGGTGTACTCGCGCAGTCGAAATACGTTCAAGGACTACCGGTATCCTCTCCAGGCGCTCGTGTCCTTGTCTCAGCTGGAAGCCCACCGCCGGGCGCGTCGGGACTTCGACGAAGGGGGAGGACCACGCCGCACGCGATGACTGCCCTCGCACCTTTGGAGCGCATCCCCATTTGCGGCACGCCGCCGTCCTTGCGTTCCGCACGCGCCAACCAAACTATAACGACCGGTCCGTAGGAAGGAAAACAACCGCTTGAAGAAGACGCGCAGGCGCACAGGAAGAAGACACGTTGCCGGGGTCAAGTAGGTGTGTCGGCTCCTCGTTGGTCCTTGTTGGAACACGCCCCGAGATGCCGCAGCCGACATTCGTTCCGTTCGCCGAGAAAGTCGCTATAGCGACGCGACATGTGGTTCATCGCGTCGGATTTCTATAGCGTATTGCATTCACGTAAAATGGCGCCGAAGAAGACGAATCGTTTAATGCTCCAGGAGAGGGTATACCTTGAGGTCGAATATAAGTCGTCTCACGGCGGTGCACGCATAAGTGCGGCAGCGTATCGCATCGAAGAAGAGGAAAAATGAGACGGGGGAAACTCAAATCGCCGGAAACGGATTCCAGCTTGTTTCTTGGACGAAGGTGGATGCGCCGCCGTGTGAGTGCTGTCGCATAGGATTATTGCGGTGCGCTAAGAAAGTTGATGCGCTACAGTCGCATTCAAGTATACCATGCAGTTAACACTATATATGCGAAAACGCTTACGTGTATCGCATCCCAATTCGTTGGCGTCTCTCGGGAACTCGTGCTTCGGAGCGTGGAGGCAGGAATCTGTGTTAGTGTGTGTGTTAGCGTATGCATGTGCGTGTTCTTTTTTTCCCTGTTCCCCCCCCCTTTTTTTTTTTCTCTCAATCCTTTTCTTTCATCCCTCACCATCTCACCTGGAGTAGTATTTCAGACCTGTTGCGACGCTAACCTCTCCAGATATCATTAAATTGACTCCCTCTCTCTTCTCGTAGATCTTAGACGGGCGCATGCGGATAATAAACCGATCTGTTTTTTTTTTTTTGTTGTTGTTGTTGTTGTTGACCGGCGCGGGAGCAGAAAGCGCGAACAGCCCGTTGTACCTGCAGCTATAATAGCCTCCCCGCTCTTCGCCAAGTGAAGCTTATTCGTCGATGACGTATCGCCGAACGCCTCAGTCCCATCGCTCGTGCGCGCATAAAAGCTAGGGGTGGGGGCGGGAGGGGGTGGGGGTTTCGGGCGTCGTCAGTTTCGCTTCAACGCGCTTGGAGGCGGCGAGCTGAGACAAATCGTCCCCGTATACGTATGGAAAATAGGCCGACCCCTTAGATGTATCAGGCACGCGCGCACACTTGAGACGACACGAGATAACCCTAAATCTGTCCAGACTAGCAGACTACTCTTTAGAAACTCCATTCACGTTTCGCCCATGTCCCCCTCACGAAGGACTCGCAACATACAGTCGAGCCGTGTTATATAACAAAGCGGCTTATGCGCTATATAAGTGGCTCAATATATAAGGTAACGAACCCGAATAAAACGAGTTTCGAGTTTGTGTTCTCTAGTAGGAAACATAGATAAGAACGTAAGAAATTCGGTGCCACGTGTAATTACGGTCGCTCAGAGGAGTAGCGAGGTGATATATTTGATGCAGAAGTTGTTTTTTATCTGACAACTGTTCGGATGGGAATGCCGACCTCCTTGTTTCGTGCTCGTCTTCCTCGCGATATTATAGTTAGCTGATTGAAACTGTGTCGTATGTGCGTAGTTTGTATGCGACGCAAGAGCAGCAATCAGCTGATTGGATGTCTCGGCTATGACACTTATATGTGTTTGCATGCCTGAATATCAAGTGCATGTAAGCATAGTTGTCTACTTACTCGCGCTTGACTTCCATGAAGTAAAGACGAAGAAAAAAGTTAGGCTATATGCGACGCTGAATATGACGGCTGTCATTAGATCACGGACGTTAAGCGGCATCCAGCTATGCCAGCCTTTATAGTAGGATATTACTTGGCAACACAGAGTACTCTCCTGCGGAGTAATTCAGGTGAAAGCCTTTCAGGCGATACAGTGAGGGTTCTAGGTGACAGTCCTGTAGTTATCGTTGCTTCAGAACCGACTACAGTGTTTCTTTTCATATCGCACCACCCTTTAGATTGCAAGAATGGCGAAAAAACGACCAATGTATAAAAACCCCCTTTTTTTCCCGGCCCATGTCTATTAGCGCAGTTTGAGGTGATATTCAGGACACTATATAATTAAAATACCTCTTTCTTTTCTTTTCGGGCAACTTGCACAGCGCTGTAGATGTGTATTTAAATAAAAGGTTGGAGAGCCTCCTCATACAGAAATTACAATAGTGGCTTAGTGAACTTATTGTGCATATGAGTCAACGCCTGTAAGTATTTGTTTGAACCGTTAGTATAGCTCGGCAGCTCTCAATATTCTTTCTCGAGGAGCCCTTGTTCCTGGGCAGAACCACAACAGCCGGCAAATGACCGTTGCAGAAGTTGGATTCGGAGTTCTTTATTTAGGATTTCTTCCCGTTTCCACCAGGTTCGCGCCATCAGTCATCCGTCAATTCCGTCGGGTTTGCGCTTCGAGCAAAGCAGTGCGAACGTGGCTTCTCTGTGGAGCCAATCGGAGACGATAATATACTTTTGAGCCTGTAGACAGCGTGGCGGCATCCGACAGTTTTCAGAACGTCACTCCCGGTGTTCATTTTGCCAGTGTAAAGCCGTGCATCTCGCAGCTAAGCGCACGAGAGATTGCCGGAGGCCCCGGTGTGACCTCGACAACTCTTTCGAACACAGACACGCGCTCAATTTCGGTACGTTCTGTACACGAGACGAAAGCACGGAAAGGACTGCCCGGGGTCCCGGTAGCAGCGGACCTTCCTCCCACCGTTTTACTTTCACAATAGAAAGAAAGAAAGAAAGAAAGAAAGAAAGAAAGAAAGAAAGAAAGGAAAACGAAACTATCGCGAAAGTGTCGAGGCACAACAGCTTCCGCGACCCAAAGTGTGCACGACACGCGCTGCAGAGAAGGGGTCGCGAGAATTCGGCACCGAGCACGACGCCAAGCCCCGGGAGCCATTTTCGTACGCGGCACCGGCGGCCGTGCGAACGAGCCAAGAGCGGCTGCTCTTGACTCGTTCGCAGCCTCGTCGCGCTCTCTCTCAGCTGCGGAAGGCGCGTGCACACCCGCACGCACACGACCACGCGCCGGTCGAGAGGCATGCACGAAACGTGCGACATGCGCGCCATGAGTGCGCTCGTTCGTTTAGGAAGGAAGCGGAGAATGGGGCTTCCACAGGAAGCGGACGACCTGTCTTCGAGGAAAGCGGGCGACTTTTTACATATTTTTCTTTTTTCAGTGTACGAGAAGCAGCGACGGGTTTTGATTAATGCGTGAGGAAAGAGAAAGTTTGCACAGCTGTGGTACGCGTCTTCTTATTTTCTTTTTTTTTTTCATGTTTCGTCCAGTGTTTGGATCGCACCGCTGGTACGATCTGTTGGGAACTCGGCGCTGACGCCCGTGGTTGTACCTGGGTCGCAAGCCCCAAGGGTAGCGTTGGCCTGGCGGCCTGGGGTACAACTGGAAGCATCCGAAGGTCCCGGCAAAGCATGAGTCGACTGGTAACAACAAAACAACTTGTTTATTTTAACATCGCAAAGAGTTGGCGGTCAGGTTTGACCGAAGTAGAGAGACGGGAGAGCACTTCACTCAACAGAAGAAATCGGAGCCCTCCTTTTGGCGTCCGGGGGCAGCTGTTTTTATACTCTCGCAGTTGAGGGCAAGAAGGAACCCCTCAAAAGACGAGCACGTGAATGTACAATGGGCTAATGGTGACGCACACTGTCGTAGCGCTGCCGTAGCACCATGTCGAGCACGATCTCGTAGCACCCTGTCGTAGCGCTGCCGTAGCACCATGTCGAGCACGATCTCGTAGCACCCTGTCGTAGCGCTGCCGGTCGGGCACAATGACTGTAATGAGAGGATGATCCCTGCTTTCGCATCGCCTGGTTCGGGCACAATGACTGGAATGAGAGGGTGATCCTTTGCGGTCGCATCGCCGCAGTCGCGCCTGGAAACACCTGCCGATGAGCGTTGCGGCGACGACGATCGGGCCAAAATGTCTGCCGCCCCGCCGCAGTCGCGCCGGCAAAACCACGTGTCGCAGGCGAAACGCAACAGACCGCCCCGCCGGGGGAAGGAGATCCCGATGGACAGGGGACTGCATCCGCTGTCCGGAGGGATGTCGCTCGATGATGCTCATAACCGAAGTCGGGCGTCCCTCGACGTTTCTTGAGCGCAGCGCACAGAGAAGGCCTCGTTCTCTCGTTCAGGTCCGCACGGGACACTGCAAAGTGACTTCGGGAGAGTTCACATTTTTGTTCTCGTTCCCGGCAAGCGTTAGAACTACGCTGAAACTCAACCGCTCAGTCAGCAAGCACGGCACAACCCTCACTAAGCCCTGCCAGGCTCTTTCCCCTTTTTATACCACTGCCTAGTTCCTTACAGTAGTCTAGCATCACTCAGAACGCGTCCACAAATTGAAAAATTGCACTAGAAAGCATATCATCACTTTGAAACACTAAACAAAAGCAATATGTTAAAAAAAATCCTGCCTCAGGAAGAAAAACATCAGTAACAAACAATTTTGAGGCTGATTCTTACGTTAGGGGCTTCGACTTAAGCCATCGGCGTTACCGTTGAGACTCCCCTTTTTGTAACGCACCTCAAAGGAATATTGTTGTAAAGCGAGGCTCCAGCGCAGGAGGCGGCCATTTTTGGGAGAGATGGTCTGCAGCCATTGGAGAGGGCAGTGATCCGTCTCAATGATAAACCTCGAGCCGGCTAGATAGCATGACAATTTCTGAACGGCCCACACGAGACACGCACACTCTTTCTCGGTGGCGCTATACGCCTGCTCACGACTGGACAGCTTACGACTAGCATACAGGACGGGGTGTTCTACTTCTCCATTTTCCCGTTGGCACAGTACAACGCCCATGCCTCGCTCACTAGCATCGCACTGAACAACGAACCCTTTTGTATAGTCTGGCGATCGTAGCACAGGCTGGTTTGTTAGGGCACTCTTTAGGGCGCTAAAAGCTCTTTCCTTTGTCTCGTCCCAGACGACTGTTTGAGGCTCTGTTTTTCTTAGAGCATCCGTCAGGGGAGCCGCGATATCAGAGTACCTAGGGATGTACCTCTGATAGTAGCCGGCGACACCCAAGAACGACCGAATATCGGTCTTGGTGCGCGGTTGCGGAAAGTCTCGCACAGCGGCCACTTTTATTTCAGAGGGGCGGCGACGACCCTGACCAATCACGTGACCGAGGTAGACAACCTCGGCCTGTGCTAACTGGCACTTAGGAGCCTTGACTGTCAAGCCCGCTTCGCGCAGGCGGGTTAGCACTGCCCGCAAGTGTGCCATATGCTCAGACCAGGATGCGGAGAATATCGCTACGTCGTCTAGATACGGTAAAGCGAATTCTTGCTGTCCCCGCAACACTTTATCCATGAGACTTGAAAAACAGTATGGCGCGTTCTTCAAACCAAAACTCAACACTTTAGGACGGAATGTTCCCATTGGTGAAATGAACGCCGCATACCTACTAGCCTCTTCTGTAAGTGGAACCTGCCAATAACCCCTGACAAGATCTAGGGTGGAAATAAACTGAGCGCTACTAACTTTCTCAAGGCGCTCCTCGATGTTAGGGATCGGATAAATTTGATCCTTAGTGATGGAATTAAGCCTGCGGTAGTCGACGCAAGGACGAGGTTCCTTGCCCGGTACCTCAACTAAAATCAAAGGGGAGGTATAATCACTCTCACCTGCCTCAATAACACCGAGCTGTAGCATTTTCTTTACCTCAGCCTCCATAATATCGCTCTGGCGGGGTGACACCCGATACGCCTTGGATCGTACTGGCTCTGTGGAGGTAAGTTCTATATCATGAGTAAGTACAGAAGTCCTACCAGGCCTCTCAGAGAACAGACCTTGAAACTCTTGTAATAGCTGGTGTAGTTCGGTTTTCTGCTCGGGCGACAGCGGTGCTTTACTGATAAGGTCACTAATGACTTGACCGGTGTCTTCCCTGTTCGTCACTGAGCCTAGTCCCGGAAGCTCGACCGGAAGCTCTTCAGGAACGTTTACCATCATGCACACCACTGCTTCCCTTTGTCTATAAGGTTTGAGGAGATTACAGTGGTAAACTTGCTGTGCTTTCCGCTTTCCTGGCAGACTTACCACGTAGTTAACGTCCGACAGTTTCTGAACAATTCGTGCTGGGCCCTCCCACTGCACGTCTAGTTTGTTGTTTAGCGATGTGCGCAATATCATGACCTCATCGCCAACCTCAAAACGACGGGCCCTGGCTGTCCGATCATAATAAACCTTGGCCCTCTGCTGGGCCTTTGTCATTGCTTCACCTGACAACTCCTGTGCCCTTCTTAAGCGTTCGAGGAGCTTAAGCACGTACTCCACCACGACTGGGTCGTCGCCCCTACCTTCCCACGATTCTCGAAGCATACGAAGCGGAGATCGAAGCGAGCGACCGTACACCAGTTCAGCTGGCGAAAACCCCGTAGCCGCATGCGGCGCGGTCCTTAAAGCAAACATCACCCCAGGCAGACACAGCTACCAGTCAGTTCGATGTTCAAAACACAACGCTCTCAACACGCGCTTCATGACGGAGTGGAGCTTCTCAACGGAATTCGACTGTGGGTGGTACACTGAGCTGTGTAACAGCTTTACCCCACACCTTTCGAGAAAAGTTGTCGTCAAAGCGCTAGTAAACACTGTGCCCTGATCTGATTGGATTTCCGCAGGGAAACCAACTCGCGCAAATATGGACAGTAGTGCATTAACTATCTCAACTGAGCTGAGTTCTTTAAGCGGCACTGCTTCAGGGAACTTTGTCGCTGGGCAGATCACAGTCAAAATGTGTCTGTACCCCGTGGCTGTTACCGGCAGAGGTCCCACAGTATCAATAACGAGCCGTCTAAAAGGCTCCGTAATGATAGGTACCAATTTCAACGGCGCCCTCGATTTGTCCCCTGGTTTGCCCACCCGCTGACAAGTGTCACATGTCCTCACGAAATGGTCTGCGTCACGAAAACACCCTGGCCAATAGTACTCTTGCAAGAGACGGTCCTTAGTTTTCTTAACTCCAAGGTGTCCGGACCACGAACCCCCGTGTGACAAGCGCAACAGATCCTGACGATAGCATTGAGGCACGATCAGCTGATCGAACTCCACTCCTCTGCGGTCTAGATACTTCCGGTACAGGACTCCACCTCTTTCCACAAAACGCGCAGTTTTCCTGGCGATACCTTCTTTGACATTGCAGCGCACGTTTTCCAGGCTGCCATCCTTTTTTTGCTCGGCTATCAAAGCCGTCCGGCTGACTTTTAGCAACCTATCAAGTCCGTCTGACGTAGGCGCGATGAGCAAATCAGTAGATAGCTCTTCTAACTTTCCCGCGTCGGGCGTTTCCTCTCCAGTATCTGGCGCCTTTAACGTTACAGACTCAAGTTTATTCAGTTCGGGCGTGCTCGGAATATCAGCTTGCTGCGCCTCTGACCCTTTTTCGTTGTTTGATAACGTCGGCCCCGCAACTACCGCCTTTGCAGCGAGCTCCCGAACCTTCGATCTGGTTAAGGCCTGAACACTAGCTTCACCAAACAAAAGCCCCTTCTCGCGCAGGAGGTGATCGGACCTGTTTGAAAATAGGTACGGGTACTGGGGTGGCAGCATAGATGACACTGCCGCCTCCGTCTCAAGCGCTCCGAAAGGTCCTTCAATAAGCACCTTTGCTACTGGCAGACACACGCTATGAGCTTCCACGGCTTGCTTGATCCATGCGCACTCGCCCGTGAACATATGGGGTTCTACGTAAGACGGGTGAACTACATCCATCGTAGCTGCGGAATCGCGAAGCACTCGGCACTCTTTCCCGTTCACGAGGAGGTCTCGCATGTAAGGCTCGAGAAGCTTCATGTTCTCGTCAGTGCTGCCTATTGAAAAAAACACAACTTTTGGTGTTGTTTCCGGACACTGCGCCGAAAAGTGACCCGGCTTCTGGCACGTATAACAAACGCGCGCTTGCCTCATCTCGAACCGCTTTCTGCGTTCGGCTTCGGCTGCTGCCGTCTCCTTAGGTTCGGTCGCACTGCTTCCACTCACATCCGCACTACGCGTGTTCCCCTTTGCTCTCATGGGTGTGAACTTCGGCCTCTCAAACTTCGAGCCAAATTCACCCTTTTGACCGTCCTTAGCTCCGCGAGCCCGACGCGTCACAAACTCCTCGGCTAGCTCAGCGGCTTTAGCCACCGTACAAACGTCTGGCCTATCCAAGACCCAGTATCGCACGTTCTCCGGTAACCGACTATAAAACTGTTCTAGCCCGAAACACTGCAGAACTTTATCGTGGTCACCAAACGCTTTCTCTTCTTTGAGCCACTCCTGCATGTTCGACATAAGCCTATACGCAAACTCTGTATATGACTCACTTCTGCCTTTCTCATTTTCCCGAAACTTCCGACGGAACGCCTCCGCAGACAGCCGGTACTTTTTTAGAAGACTCGATTTCACTGTGTCGAAATCCTCTGCCTCCTCTCTATCCAAGCGAGCGACTACGTCGGCCGCCTCGCCGGGTAACAAAGTGAGCAAGCGCTGTGGCCACGTTTCCCGAGAGAACCCCTGCTTCTCGCACGTTCGCTCAAAGTTAACCAGGAACAAACCAATGTCCTCTCCAAGCTTAAACGGCCGCATCAGGTCAGTCATTTTGAACAATACTCGTTCTCCTGCACCGTGTGCCTGACTTCCATTACGAGCGCGTTCCATCTCTACCTCAAGACGCTTCATTTCCAAAGCGTGTTGACGGTCACGCTCTTGCTGCTCTCGCTCTTTCTGTTCTTTACGTTCACGCTCTTCTTTTTCTTTTGCAGTCTCCCTCTCTTCAATAGTCTCAAGGCATTCCGACAGCTCGTCATCCTCAGCCTCTACCTCAAGAATAGCCTTTAGCAGTTCAGGTTTTCTTAGTTTGTCTGAGACATCCAGACCCAACTCTCTTGCAAGCTCCAACAATTTCGGTTTGCGCAACGACTTCAAATCCATGGCTGCTCTGAATGCTGCTTTCTCTACTGCTTACTATTGTCTTGCCGCAAACTAACCCGGCAGCAACGACAACCACAATTACCAGCTCTGTTTCTGACACTAACAAAAAGCCTGGCAAAGCTCAGAAGAAGAAAGTCCCGCACTCACCAAACCTCGCAGCCAAGAGTCCAGCGCAGTCGTTCCGCTGCAGGCAACCAGTCATCACACAGGGCTCGTTGCACTGCTCCCGGATCGTCGTTGAGCTGCTCAGCATACAGTCAACTGCATCTCTTCGCTGCTGGCCTCCGTTGTCGCGATCTCACCGCTGGCAGACAGTTGTTTGGAGTCGGAGGCGATCCCACCGCTGCCAACCAGATGTTTGGATCGGATCGCTGGTACGATCTGTTGGGAACTCGGCGCTGACGCCCGTGGTTGTACCTGGGTCGCAAGCCCCAAGGGTAGCGTTGGCCTGGCGGCCTGGGGTACAACTGGAAGCATCCGAAGGTCCCGGCAAAGCATGAGTCGACTGGTAACAACAAAACAACTTGTTTATTTTAACATCGCAAAGAGTTGGCGGTCAGGTTTGACCGAAGTAGAGAGACGGGAGAGCACTTCACTCAACAGAAGAAATCGGAGCCCTCCTTTTGGCGTCCGGGGGCAGCTGTTTTTATACTCTCGCAGTTGAGGGCAAGAAGGAACCCCTCAAAAGACGAGCACGTGAATGTACAATGGGCTAATGGTGACGCACACTGTCGTAGCGCTGCCGTAGCACCATGTCGAGCACGATCTCGTAGCACCCTGTCGTAGCGCTGCCGTAGCACCATGTCGAGCACGATCTCGTAGCACCCTGTCGTAGCGCTGCCGGTCGGGCACAATGACTGTAATGAGAGGATGATCCCTGCTTTCGCATCGCCTGGTTCGGGCACAATGACTGGAATGAGAGGGTGATCCTTTGCGGTCGCATCGCCGCAGTCGCGCCTGGAAACACCTGCCGATGAGCGTTGCGGCGACGACGATCGGGCCAAAATGTCTGCCGCCCCGCCGCAGTCGCGCCGGCAAAACCACGTGTCGCAGGCGAAACGCAACACCAGTTGGACTTTTCCTGAGGGCAAAGAGCGCTTTCGTGGTGTTCTTTGCGCGTGACGAACGTTGTGGAGAAGAAACCCGTCAAAAGGCAATGCGCGAGGTATATGTGGTGCCAAATAAACGCACGTGATTGAAGCGCTGCGTCGTACACTGCCATGCGCGATTTCTTTGGCGTTATACCCTGGTACCAACGAACACTTCCTCAACGCTGTGCGATGATTACACCTCCCTACGCAATATATAAACGTAAAGAAAGCAACAAAAGAAGACAGAAAGGAAATGAAGAAAATAAATCTTTTTACGTGGTACCATTGGCGCCGATCCCATCTGGCATTGTTTTCCTAACAAACCCCATGGAGGCACCAGCAGGCGTTGCAAAAGGCTGATTACCAGGAAAAAGCGCCCAGAAACAGTCGGGAACAATGCCTCCTTAATAACGGCGCCGTATTTGAGTGCTGATAGCTCAGTCAGAACTGCGCAAACGCTCAGAAGCAGCCACATACAGGTTGTAATACTCGGGTAATTCGCGCACACATGCACGAATCGTCTGAGCCGCGACTGTTGCTCACTTTGCATTGCGTAAAGGCCCTGCGCACTTCCGCTCCCCAGTCTGTTTTCTCATCGTGCACCGAAAAGGAGCGGATGCGACGGCGAATCTGCCTTCATTTGCGTCGCGCGGAATAATGAGCCAATAAACGACTATGTCCTTCCACGCGCTTTCCATCTTATTAGCCATCCCGCCTTGAGAATATCCAGCACGGGTCGTACGTGCACGCGTGCACTGACAGAGAGGCAGTTTCCTCCCCAAGGCTGACCGACGGCTGCCCTTGATCCGGCGCCTTCTATATACGGCGTCTCCGTTAACCCTGACCCGCGCGCCTATCGACCGGGCCATACGGGCACCAGTAGCGCAAACAATGCACTTCACGCATCGGCGTACTAGTTGACGTAGCGCGTATAATCACGGCCCAGCGCGGAGCGCTCTTCACTTACGTTACAAAGACGAAAGGCGTGTGTACAGGCTTACTCGTGGTCACGGGAGCGGTATCGCGTTGTCGGGAAGCCAGACAGCGCGACCGCCACATAGATGGAAGCGTCGAGTGCTCAGAGATAAATAACAAAAGGTACACGGCCCCGAATTTCGCCATGGAGCGATGCTTTTCCGGCGTATTTTTCCTACGTCGATCTTTTTTTTCTCTCGCTCCTTTATCCTTCAGCTCTCCGCGATGTTGTTGTTATCAGCGTTGTCGGCGGTGTGACGCGCCGAGGAAAGCGCTACCTGAGTGGTTCGCTCGGCCACTCTCCTGCGTTTGCGCCTCTTTGCGCCCTCGCTGGACGTGTGCCACGTGTGAACACTTGAGCCAAAGAAGACGGTTATCGGTCGCTTCTCATCCTGGCGCAAAAAAAAACAAAAAACTTTTTTATCGTCGGGTGGATGCGACAATGGGGAATTCCGTCTGTACTCGGGAGCTCCATGGAACTGGGCGATTCAGGTATATATGCTTGCCTGGCCACAGAGAAAGAAATGACCTGGCCGTCGGCATGTCAACGTCCGGAAGAAGCAGCAGGCTCACTAAGGCTTCACTAAACGGCATTCCGCCTGCTTCGGTACAAGGCGCGGCCGCGGCTTTGGAATCGAATATGAGACCTCGATCGTCAGAGCGCCATGCATATAGCCCCTGGGCCAACATGGCGGGTCAGCTAAGTATGTTAAGCTATAGAGAACAGGACAAGTTGGTTTCAGTTCATATTTGTAAAGGGCGTATTTGTAAATAATAAAGGGCGTATTTGTAAAAGCATATTTGTAAATAAGGGACAACAAAAAGGACTGGGCACACATATCCTTCGCGTTGTCACGCGTTTTGTTTTGTGCGTCACTTACAATTCGGCTCAGTATGTTCATAAAACGGAAAATTGTAATACACCTGAAGGTCGTCCTACCTTTATTAATACATCATTTAACTTGTCATCTAACGCTACGCTCACGGCGCACACGCTCTGATCGCACGCGCCGGATGACCACCGCGGGTGCGAGCACTCCACGATCCTCCATGCAAAAAGGACGCCTGCTCCGGACCACTCCGCGTGCCGACGCGCCGCTTGCCCGCGTGTGCTCAGAGGCGAGACAGCACGCGTCTATTAAGGTGGGTTCCAATACAAAGACAAGGTTGACAAACACAACCGAATCTGAAACAAATTTATATACAATTGTACGGACAAATGGTTGCAGACGGCCGCTAACGGCGCATCGCGACAGAGAGAAGAACAAAGAACCTAGCCCCGCCTGGCCCTCGGCCAGCGTCTGCCGTCGAGCACCCCGCAGAAAAGAAAACTAGAAAGGTGAACAAACAGAGGAACAGGCGGGGGCACGATCGGAAGGCGCTGACTCAGGACATCGAGACGACGGAAGAGTGCGCGCTCCCGCCGAGGCTGTGACCCCGTCGGCCGGCGGCGGACAAAGAGGGCCGCTGCCGGCAGATAGAAGCACGTGTTCACGTCCCGATGCCCCGACGTGGTCTCCCTCAGGCACCGCCTTGCGCGCCCGCTCCCGGAGCGGACGCAAGCAAGGCCCGAATGCTGCCAGAAAGCCGGCGAATGGGGGAAGCCCGTTGACCTTCCCGTGGGCGGGACGATAGCCGAGTGACAGTTATATGACTCGTTGCCATCTCCCGTCCAGGCAGGGAGGTGAGGGACGTGGAGCTCTATAAGAAACGCAACACAGTGGAACGGCGTCGCACAACCACTACGAGTGCTCGAAAGCCCGGAAACTCCCGTGTTAAATTTTAAAGGAATGCTAAAGCTTTCACTTAGCGAAAACGAGAACAGTGAAAACATCGGACGAAGGCGTACAGACAGAGCAAAAGCGGCGCACCACGCGCATCGCTAGTAGTCGCGTGCCACACTGAGTTCGTTGTTGCTTTCAGCTGCGTTCTTGCTTCTCTTATACATTTATTTCGTTGCAACTGATCTGACCGCCATGCCTTGTCATGTTCCTTTTATTCATTTATTTATTTGTCTTGCAGGCGCATATGTAGTAAGAAGGGTATATTAACTCGTTCCCTCGATAGACTTCCAGTTGACAGCAGCGCTATAGCGTTGTGTCTGCGCTTTCGTCTACAATGCGCTGTTATTATAAGCCACGAACCAATACCAATTCGCCCAGTTTTCTAGCCTTTCTCCTAAGAGTCGTTATGAAATAAGGTTTATCTCTAACTCCCGTGAATCTATTTGCACTTATGTTACTAGTGCACACCTTTTAAGTCCGCACAAGACCACCACATATTTGGTCTCCCAGATTGCGGCAGGGAGACGAGACCAGGAAACTCAACAAATGCCTGTCCTCATACGGACACTGTTCTCTGATGCTTGCTCACTGTAAGAAGAAAACTGAGACGGGTTTGGGAGTGCGCGAAAGAGGGCTTGCGAGAGAAAGTGAGTGCTAGAGAGAGAGAGAGAGACAGACAGTTAGACAGACAGACAGACAGACTGACAGAAAGGGTTCGCTACGTGGCTGCAGCTGACGACAACGGACGTCCGCACGAGCAGGCGTTTGTAGCGTTCCCGGGCTCCGTCGTGGCACGGTGCAGCTCGCAGCGAGTCCTCCCGTGTGGCGACCGTCGGCGCGCGAGAAAAAAAACTGGCCCGCGCCTGGCGGACCGTGACGAACCCGTATTCCGCACCTGGACTGCCGCGGAATGCCGCGTTGCGCGCCTTTGCCGAAACGTCGCGAGGCTCCGCGCGCCGGAGGGGGGGGGGAGAAGGTGGAGGGGGAAATGGGGGAAAGGGAGCAAGCACTCTTGTGTACGAGAAGCACCGGGGCTGGACTAGATCACCCTTTGTTTGTGCTTTCTGTTTGTTTTTGTTTTCCTCTATTTTCGCTTCTTTTATCTGTCTTCTTTCTTTTAAGCGAGGAGGCGTGCCGCCAGTCGTCCAAATGTTCGGGAACTCGGTGGCTGTGGAAGATGCCCTATTTACATGCACGAGGCGGAGCTCCTTTCTTTCTTTCTTTCTTTCTTTCTTTCTTTCTTTCTTTCTTTTTGGGTCGCTCTCGTTTATCGAATTTGACGTGGACTGCCCCTGTTTTATTACCCCGCCGAGGGAAAACCAGAACGAACAAGCAAAGAAAAGGAAAAGCGATTCTGCGGGACAGGAGGAGGGCGCGCAACGATAGCAGAAAAGGACGCCACCGATTCGCCCGCCAGTAATCGGCCAGAAGCGCGTGCAACAAATTTCCGTCCCCGTACGATGGCAGGGGCACAGGCGCAAAGTTTACGTGTTGGTGGTACGAGATTCGAAAGCGAGACAAGCGGCGCCGGGCAGTTACATATGTATTTTTTTGTCTTTGCCATCAGTTTCCATGGCTTTCCATGGCGCATTGTAAGCGCGCCAACCAGCGGGGCAGACGGAAAACGCTTCACGGACATGCTTCGGAGCTGTCAAGTAAGCTTCTCGGTAAGGCCTAGCATATCCCACGTTTGCGTGCCGCGTAGGGCGCGCCGAGAATTTGTTTCGCTGCTTCAGGGCTTAGTATCTAATATGCCAGAAGCGATGGACGTCATTTATGCTTCCGCTCGAACATTTGAATTGCGTGGACCCTCTCAGGAATATTTCTTTCTTGTCTACATAATTATCTTGCGTGCGAGAACTTTAGAACGGTCATCCCTGTATTCTTCTCACAACTTTTTCTTTTCTTCTGTTTCTTCCCCCGTCGCGGTGGCTTAGTGGCTATGCCATTCCGCTGTTGGGCGCGAGGTCACGGGAACAAATCTCGGCCGCGGCGGCCGCATTCTAATGAGGCTAAAAAAAAAAAAAACGCTCGTGTATCGTGCATTAGGCGTACGTTAAAGAACCCGAGGTGGACAAAAGTAAACCAGAGTCGCCCACTACGGCGTGCCTCATAAATGTAATCGCGGTTACGGCATGTGAATTAAACCTCAGAATTTGTTTATATTTTACTCTGTTTTTCTGTCTTTCAAACATTTACTTCGTTTGGGGGCCCATCTATGTGAATTAAGAGAAGAGTAGTACGCGGTGGTTTCTAACAGGCACGGACAACTCCTTGAGCACAAATAATAATAATAATACCCCCCTCATTTCCAACACCCCCCCCCCCCCTAGAAAGAAGAAGAGGCGCGGCGGCTCTGTTTTCGAGCGCTATACGCATGCGTGAACTACTACACGCCATTCGCACGCATGCTCCCTCCTCTTCCTCCTGCGCGGCGACGACACGCACACACGCAAAGCGAGCGGACAGCGCGGCGCCCTACAAAGGGACTTGCGGCCGGGTGCTCGGGTGCGAACCAGGCGATGACCAGACGCCGATAAGGCACCGCTGGACAGAGACAGTGGCGGGGCTCTCGCACTGCAATGTGGCCCGTGTGCCCCCCTCTCTCTCTCTCTCTCTCTCTCTGTTCGCCACTGCGAACCTTGGAAGCATTGTCCCGGAGCGGCGCGACGAGAGACTGGCCGCCACGCATTCGGGACTCGCGGACAAAAGGAAAGACGCGGTCGAAGTCAAAGACGACATGAACTTCTTAGCCTCTCGCTTGGAGTGCAGAGAGAAGGGTACCTGCCGTCATTTCTTTGTTTCTCTCTTTCTTTCTGTCTACGCGCCTTTTTTTCTTGCGTCCAGGCGCCAACATACTCCGCTGTCCGAAGAAGCGGACTCGTCAAACTCGATCCTGACGCACCGTTTCCACACGCATTCCCCAGAAAAAAAAATAAGAAAGGAGAGAAAGAAGAGAGAGAGAGAGCAGATCTCCCCCCCCCCCAGATCCCCCTTTTCATCCACATACTCAAACTAAAGACAGGGCGCAGGCTGTTTTTGAAAGCGTCGCCCGAGGTGGTCTTACCATGCATCTCTATATGCACTGCTCCTCCCTTCGTTCATTGATACTGGCGCGCAAATTATCGCGCAGTGCGTTCTTACAGAAAAGACACGTGCCAGACGGTGGCGCTCTTCTTCAGACATTCTTCAGTTGTGTTTTCTTTATTTCGTCTCTCGGCCAGTTACGACAGCTTTCTTCAAAGCCGTCCTCAAATGCGTCTTCAAAGCTGCAAAGATGACGCGTCTGCCTTCACATTCCTGAAACACCTGTCCTTCCTTCTTTTCTTCTTTTCGTTTAGCCCCGGGGAGATGGAATAAATCTCGCGGTAAGGACAGCATTCGTAATACTTCAACAAGACGGAGGTTTGCCGGAAATGCGTACCCCGTCAACTAGCGATGTACACAATGTCAAGTAAGACGATGTGCCGAGCCTGCCCTGAGCAATGGGCTACGTCCACTGGCCATGCACGCGGGTTAATTCTTTTTCCGCCCTTCCATCATATAGACGGCGTGACGACGGCAAAAAACAATAAAAAGAGATCAAAGAAGTTCTCATGCGATGCTCTTGACTCCTGTACAGCAGCAATCCACAATTTCCTATTTCATCATCGCAAAGAAAAAAAAACATGCCATGACCGGACGTATTATAACACAACGTTCACTTCAGTGTGCGAGGAGCAGGCTACCTATCCTCTCGGGCAACTTGTGGGGCATTCCTATACACAGTACGGAGGACGAATTCAAAAAGAACAGACGAAAAGAACCACAACAAGTATGTAGAACAAGAAGAAGAAAGAAAGAAAGAAGCGCGCGGCGATAGGCTTGAGATGCACCCACGGGACCGGCGGCTCCCCAAAGTGATAACCTTCGCGAGCCCGCCCGTGGACGTGCGCGTATAATCCAATTTCCTCTTCGCCTCGCATTCTGAGACTTGACAGGCGCGCGCGCACCCGACTCTCGCCCAAATCCCGCGCCTCGCGAAAAATCATCGCCGCTCACGAATTCCTCCAGCAGCACGCAGCCCCGAGAAGACTCCTCCACGAGACACTTGTCAGACGTTCACTCCTCGTCCACAACACCGTCCGAGTTCCGGAACTTGGAACGAAGGTTGCTGTGTACAACGGTCCTTTCATACACCGCCCCCCTTTCCGGCTCAGCTCCGCCTATCCGTCGCTGCGGCTCCGAAACGCTCAGCCCGTATACGAAGACAACGACGGTGCGCTGTTTCGTTTATCTTTAAACCTTCTACTTCTTGGTTGCTCTCTTTTAACAAGAGCCGCGCCGCACTGTTCGCGAACACAGCGCGAGGCGATTTCGAGAGACCGGAAGAAGCAAAAAAACGAAAGCTTTAACAAACAACGGAAGCCTTCACCCCATTCTTTCGTTACACGAGTTGTCAATCAACCTGGCGGCGGCCGCGTCAGCGCGCTCGTCGTCGTTGCGAAGGCGACGCGCCGGTGAGAATTAGCGGAAACCCAGAGCGGGTCGACGAACGGTCTGACGCCCCGGCTCCGGTGCGGAGCGAAGCCGCGGCAGCCAACGGCGTATACCTGTCACGCTCACCTCACGCGGCGCCTGCCAGGAAACGGGGAGAGAAAAAAAAAAGGAAAATGGAGCGCGTATGAGAGTACACCAACAACGAGATGCAAAGCTTTTATCACATTCGTTTTTCTGTGTTGTGTTGTAAGTAATGATATCCTGCCCCTGTACGTCACGATTCGAATTCCTAAATTATTCTGCTCTCTCTCTCTAATCTTTTTTTTAATTATTGCGCATTATTCGGTATGCTTACTCAAAAGACATGCTTCAACAACACCTGTGTTGAACGCCAACTTCCCTCTCTTGTCTTGCGTCCAGTCTTAATTAGGAGCGCATTATTGAAGTTGCAATTACCGCCACCGAACTCCCCCCCCCCTCCATTTCTCTCGCTCTTCTCGTTGCCGGCAAGTTGATTTCACAGTGGAGGGGCAGTGACACAGTTGGCGTGTATAAGCCAATCGGAAGAACGATCGTGCGAACGTGCCGTCTTCTTTTTTCTTTTTTTTTCGCGCGTCCCTTGGCGTCAGAGCGCCAGAAAACTTCTGTCGGCTAAGTCCCGAGCGGCACAGAGTACACCCTCGGTAGATCCCACTCTATCGTCAGAATGCATGCTATATCGCGGCTATACAGGTTTTAGCGATGTGGACCAACACGAGGGGTCGCTGGACCCAACGGTGGGGAGCTGCTCGCTTATTACGGAGGCTACTGCGACAACTTCCTTGCAACCGTCCACGCACGTTCCTTCACGGTCGCGAAAAAAATTATATATATATATATATATATATATATATATATATATATATATATATATATATATATATATATATATATATATATAGAGAGAGAGAGAGAGAGAGAGAGAGAACGCAAAGCAAACAAAAAGAACAAAACAACAGGAAATGAAGAAATCCGAGCTGAGCACAGCGAGCCTCGACGCGATAATCCCGCGACGTTTGCCGATCGAGCGCCGCGGGCGACGCGCCGCAGATACACAGACGCGCCCCGCTGCCGCTGCCTGCGAGTCGCCGGTGGTGGTCGCAAACACGATTGCCTCAAATTGCGGTCCGCGCCGGTGTCGACACCCTCCGTGCCGCGCTGAGAGCAGCGCCGACGACGGTGACGGCGCGGGCACGCACGCACGTGCGTGCACGTGAGCACGAGCGCCGGGTCGGCGCTGGGGACGGCACGTAGAAACGCTCATTCCGATCCGCCGACAGCGCGACCAGGAAAACGAAGGCGCGTCATTGCGTAACCTGCGTATACGATCGATGAAGAGGGATTTATATACGCGGCTTGCGCCGTGGGAGACGCACGAGCCACATGCAACGCGAGACGCGGGTCCTTCGCCTGAGATACGTCCGGCCAGCCTTCGGGGTTATTGGGACAGCTCGTACGTACATATGTACGCGCGATGCTCCGCGGAACAGCGGTATGCGACTCGGAAGCCGCGGTAGCGCGCTTATTATTACTATTTTCTTTTTCATGCAATGGTCATTTTGCGATAGATTCACCGGCACTCCTGAAGTGATGCGAAATCAAGCGGGCCCATCCCTGCGGCTGCGTTATTAAAGCTGTGCGTGGGCCGTTCCCGACAGCAGTCGCTCAGGTGTAGCGGCTTACGATATATATGGATGTTTCCTTTGTTTCTTCTTTCTCTTTTAGCTGCACCAAATTTTTTTTAAGAAATTACCTATGAGAAATAGCACAATTCTATCCCTTGAGCTAAATTACTCGATAAGGCGGCCATAACTTCTGCGAGAAATGAAAACGCTTTATTGAATAAATATTACAACTACCATAATTACCTTTTTAACTGATTACCTTACGGCATATATTCCATTCTCAGTATTGTAGCTGTGAGGGTGCAAGGCATTTCGACTTGGAAGGAATTCTGAGGATGGCACCGGTTTCGAGATACGCGCCGTTAAACTTGCGGCAAAATGCGCTGTTATCCCACTTGAAGAAAACGCTGCTTTATTCATTGAAGCACCAAACTGGAACGCCGCTGCATTTCGTTGGACACTTTGAATATTGACATTTCGAAACTGAGAATTCGTTCCAAGTGGATATGCCTTGCGAACTCAGCGGTATACGAATCGTGGATAAAGAATATGTGCCGTTACGTAATTGTATCGTAAATTAATTAGTGTGATTATGTTAATTATTCGCTTCAGCATTTTGATTTCTCGTTGAAGTAATGGCCGCGCCTAATGTAGTAATTTAGCTCGAGGTTTATACAGTTGTGCTATGTGCTACAGGTAATACTTAAAAATTTGGTGCAGCTTAAGAAGGAACGCCTGGTATAGCGATTTGTAAGAGCAAATACTAGCCAATAGTCACTTCGGACATATTACCGTCACCAATGACAAACGTATTATACTTGCCAACGAAAAGCTTAGTGAAGTTCAGCTCCTGCATGGTGCCAAATTCACAAAAAACGTTTCCTTCGAAAGTGCTTCTTGCCATGGGCAGGCCGTGGTCGCTAATAATATGATCGACATTGTCATTTTCCGGCATCTGTTCTTGCGAACAGCTTTAGCAAAATAACTTTTTGTTGTGAATACGGGCCGTGTTCTTGAAAGAAGTCATGGTCCTGGCGTCCCGCGAGGTCTGGCTTGGCCGATGTCAGGAAATGCGCGTCTCGACCAAGCGACCAACATAACAGACTTTGTGCAAACGTGACAATATCCGCAACGGATAAACATTATAGAAGAAAGAAAATAACGCTGACAGGGAAAATATTTAGCTCGTTTTGGTTATTCGCGCAGCTTCAACGTCTCAAAGAAAGGCAGGGAGACAATGAGAAGCGCCGTGCCGCATAGACTATTCCGAGGGTTTATTATGCCAAACGTGCAAGGACGTGTGGGTACAAGAGTTCATTGCAACACGGCCGCTGCACTAATTATGCATCCCGAATGATTGCCTAATATTATAGGCTGTTGCTTCGCAAACCAGCAGGTGCTTCAAACACGATGATCACCAAGAAAAAAAATTCTTTACAGCGTTTCTTTTTCTTTTTCATTCAAGTATATAGATCCATCTGCGCTAAGAAGGTGATCCAAGACGCATAAAATTGCCCCATTTCGAATTTAAGCACAAATGTCCCTCTGAACTCTATTTCCTTTCTTTCTTTCTTTCTTCCTTTCTTTCTTTCTTTCTTTCTTTCTTTCTTTCTTTCTTTCTTTCTTTCTTAAATCACTGCGAGAACATGAAACCATGCACGGAAACACGAAAAAGAGAAGACCAACGATATCAGCACCTTCTGGTTCTCGCCCACATACATATCAGCGGCCGCCAACTTGGTCAGATTCTGCAATGGCGAGGTAAAGAAGACACCGAGCCGCAGGGCCACCTCGAAAGATATTAGCGCAGCCACTATACAGTCCGCAGATATCCCGCGCGCTCTCTGTGTATGTACCTCTCATGTGGACCATCGCGGAACTCGCGTCGTATACACAGCAGCTCGATCGTTCCTTCATCTGCGGCGCCGGTTCGAATCTGCCTCGGCGAGGCGAGGGGGCCGAAGACCGATCGGTGGGTCGGCGCATCTTCTCGCGCGGTGGCTGCTCGCGATGCCAATCTGTCCTGTCCGCTTTCTGCCAATTAAAAGCGATAAAAACGACGCGAACCCGTCCCCAGCCGGCGGCGGGACGTCCTGGAATCCCAATCGGCGATGCCGCCGCCGCGCTGATCCGGAAGCGAGTGACCGCCTTACGCAAGCTGCTCGCATGCAGCGTGTCGCTCCCGACCGGGGCACGACGCCGGTCATCGGACATTAGGAACGTCAACAGGGCCGGTCACGTGATTGCCCTCCGGGGACCCGCGGAGCGGGACTCGACCTCGAGAAGGACTTGCCGGCATCATGCTTCCGTATTAGGTTATTAGGTTAGGGAGAAATCTTCTACTTATAACGGACTTGACTGTTCATACATATACAGGGTGTTTCAGCGAACACTTTCGAGAGAGCGAGAGATGAAGAGGAAAGGCAGGGAGGTTATAACCAGATATCAGTCTCCGGTTTGCTACCCTACACTGGGGATAGGGGTTAGAAAGCAATGTTCGCCTCTTCGAGTAGACCCGCTCATGGACAAGAATTGTGCTCTCTGCCGCATGCACACTTACAAGATTCTTTAAAAATTGCCTGTGGCAGAGAGCACAATTCTGGTCCATGGAGCCGGTCTACTCGAAGAGGCGGACATTACCTGCACAAAAGATCGAAATGCATAATCGATTAATTAACAAGTATTCACAAATAAGTTTTTAACTGATTACCCTACGGCACCATATTGCAATCTACAAATTCTAGCGGGCTAGACTTCAAGGGATATCCACTTGAAAAGAATTGTGTGGATGACACCACTTACGAGATCTGCGCCGTCAAGCTTGCGGTAAAAACGCCTTACCGTTCCACTTTCTTAACGAAACGTCGTTTTAGGCATTGGAGCACAAAAGTAACTGGAATGCCAATGCATTTCCCTGGAAAGTTTGGGCATTAATATCTCGGAACTGGTGTCATCAGGAAAATTCTTTCCAAGTGGATCCGCCTTGCGAATCCTCCGACTAGAATTTGTAAATTGCGATATGTACCATAAGGTAATTAGGTAAAAACTTAATTAGTGAATGTTTTATTTAGTCGATTATGCATTTCAATTTTTCGTCGAAGTAATGTCCTCCCATTCGAGTATCTAGACCAGCTCGTGGACTAGACCGAATTGTGCTATTTGTCACAAGCAGTTTTTGTTTTAAATTTGAAAGTGTTCGCTGGAACACCCGGTACTTTGTAAGCAGACAGTATCAAAACAACATGAAGGAAGAAAAAACAAAAGAAGTCCTTCGGAGGACTCTGAATTCAGAGTCCGAGCAGTGTCCAAGGCAAGTTCAAGCCAACGGAAGAAAGGCGAGAACGGAAAGCGATTCCTAAACCTTGATGCAAGTCTACAGAATTTATTAAAAAATACAAAAAAATATTCCCTGCCGTGACCAGCCGTATATTGACGTGCACGGAAGATGCTGCGCATATTCCAGGCGGTGCGGTAAACGTACTGCGTAGCGTCTACGAGCAGGTGCAATTTGGCGCCGAGCGGGCACTTGAGCATAGAATCATATTTAGCGTAGTATCTTCCTATCATTCTCGTGCGCCGACCCCCTGTATACCGACGCAGGACCATTAATTCGGGAGTGAACAACTTCCCTCGTTTTCAGCGTACTGACAGAAATGTCCACGAGACCGTAACCTAGGGTCATTCAATCGTCATGGCTGTATTGGAGGTATAGCGATGCTCCGATTGAGCGTCGGCAGTCCAACTTGCCAAATTACATGCGAGCCCGTATGAGGAGCAACGCCGGGTACTCCATACCGCGGCCTTATTGGAGAAAGACGCCGTGACGCCGTCCTTTATATTACGTCAGCGAAAGCACTCCCGGAAGATAGCGCCACCGTATATGTTCTCGCGCCCATTAACAGCAGTGGCGAAAATAATCCGAGGTGAGCACGCGAAAAACATCGGCGTCAGCGTAAGAGCCACCTGATGCGCCGAAACGGCGCTCTATAAACGGGTCGCACCTTCATCGGAGTCGATCGGAAAATCTGCGATCAAATTTACACAACTGCAGCGACCGCAAAAATACGCGACGGATTATGTCTCCGCGCTGTTTGTGCACTCGATATATCTATTCTGGAACGCACGCGGTGTTATGTACCAGCCCTGAGATGCGCGATAGCTGCTGTGACCAAAACAGGATTCCTGCACATAAGAGTATACGGCACGCCTTGCCGGGGAATTCCCGGAGTGCTTCAACTATGCCGATCGACGACGTATACGTGCCTGCGGCCATTGGATTGAAACGTCGGTGCTTGATGGGAGTCGCCGCCCGCTGTCGGGACGGGACATTAAACTCAATTTTTGTTTGTTTCTTTTTGCGGCGATTGTATAATGGCTTTAAGCCAGGGAAAAAAAAAAACAGTGCGCGGAGGCACTAGTACAGCATGCGCCATGCTGAACACGCTCCTCGTCCGCGTTGAGCACGGCAACGACCTTGGATACGGAGAGACGCGTCCAGCTGCGGACTTCATATCCAAAACGATGGCGACGGCGGAGGCACACAAGGTTCTCTAGATGGAAATATGCGAATGTTCGTGAACGTTTCAGATGGTTCATACGCACTGCACGGGCTGGGGCTGACCGCTACGAAGCACACAGATGGCAATCCAGGAAAAATGGACGAGTTGAAAGTCCTGGCTCTATTTCTCTCGGAGATTAACACCTTGAAATTTTGAAGGAGACGCGAAAACAACAGTCGACGGAGTACAGGAAAGCGGCGCTGCGCGTAGACATGCTGTAAACAGTGGCCCGATCTCACTGGATTGAATACAGACACGAGTAATAGTATTGTCTGCTGTTGCGTTTCGCCTGCGACACGTGGTTTTGCCGGCGCGACTGCGGCGGGGCGGCAGACATTTTGGCCCGATCGTCGTCGCCGCAACGCTCCCCGCCAGGTGTTTCCAGGCGCGACTGCGGCGATGCGACCGCAAAGGATCACCCTCTCATTACAGTCATTGTGCCCGACCGGCAGCGCTACGACAGTGTGCTACGACATTGTGCTACGACATTGTGCTACGACAGCGCTACGACAGTGTGCTACGACATTGTGCTACGACAGCGCTACGACATTGTACGTTCACGTGCTCGTCTATTGAGTGGTTCCTTCTTGCCCTCAACTGCGAGAGTATAAAGACAGCTGCCCCCGGACGCCAAAAGGAGGGCTCCGATTTCTTCTGTTGAGTAAAGTGCTCTCCCGTCTCTCTACTTCGGTCAAACCTGACCGCCAACTCTTTGCGATGTTAAAATAAACAAGTTGTTTTGTTGTTACCAGTCGACTCATGCTTTGCCGGGACCTTCGGATGCTTCCAGTTGTACCCCAGGCCGCCAGGCCAACGCTACCCTTGGGGCTTGCGACCCAGGTACAACCACGGGCGTCAGCGCCGAGTTCCCAACAGATCGTACCAGCGGTGCGATCCAAACACTGCGCATATGTAGGGACTAACGCTGGTCCTTGGTTGAATATGCTATAATGTACAGAGAATTTGCTCCTTGTATCGAGAGAAACCCTCCCGTGTTAGGACAAAACTCATTATAGTCAGCGTAAACTGCCTAGGAGTCGGCGCATTGTTGGATCTTTATGTCCTTGCACGTTCGTATACTCCTATCGATGAGTCAGTTCAGCAGCGTAACACAGGCACTGATGGAAACGGCGTCTTAGCCGGTTGTCTCCAGTATTCATACGCTGGGAACTGCGCAACAGAGTTAACACAAATAAAAAAAATGTAGATTTATTTATTTATTTATTTATTTATTTATTTATTTATTTATTTACTTGGTTTTACGCTCCGAATAAACACTGCAGGAGGCTATATGAGAGACGCCGTGGAGTGGAGGGCTTTGGATTATCTTGTAACCTACTAGGGCTTTTTAGTGTGTGCCTAAATCACGGTACACCAGTGTTTTTTGGCATTCGATCCGCCTTGTCGCCGCAGCCATGTCCTGCTCAACACCAGAATTAACACGTTTGTAACAATCAATTCGCAATAACTCACCAAAATGTCACTTGTTTAATAATCCCTTGTATAATAATGCTTGCCCTTTAAGAAATGCGTATTAACATTCTTTATAACTTCTAGCGACTTGCTATTGGCTTTAACGAAATCCCATTTACATTTGAAACAATTGTTTATACAATTTCAAAAGACAGCGTATAGTTACCTTTTTTTTTATATAAACAACGTTTTCCTAAAAAAAATGTGTTCCCGAATTGAAGTTGCTTTTTTTATAAAGACAATTTTTAACAGGGCGTCTTCGGGAATTGAAGTTACTTTTTATAAAGACAGTTTTTATTAGCACGTCTGTAAAATTTGAAGTAACCTTTTATAAAGACAGTTCTCACTACAATCTCTGTATAAATTGCTTTCTTCAAACAGCAATTTTTAGTGGAAGGCAACGTGGACCGATCGCGAAGACAGCGCACACGGCGATATTGCTTACACACGAGACGCGCGCACGGAGAAACAGAACACCGCGAATGGAAATGCTTAAGAACTATATCACCCCCACCCCCTACTCCCTCTAGTACACTATGTCCCCGATGCATGGAACAGATTCCATCCAAGATTCTTATCCGCACGCGCAATCCTGGAAAGTTCCTCAGCCACCGTACTTGGCTGAGGAACTCCAACCAAGCGCTGCTAAGTTGCACCAAGCGCTGCACGCAAGTTTAGCCCAATTTACATTTTTAAGTCGGGCCATGGCTGTCCTTCCAATGTTGTCCAGCGTTGGATATATGTTGGCCCAGCTGTGCTGCTAGGGAGCCTCGCTCAGCCGGCGTGCCAAAGGAGTTCAGTGATATGGAAAGTTGGGCGAGTTCGTGATTAATCATCATACTTTGCTTGGTGAAGCAGCGCACTCACACGGACACAGTGAAGACACACAACAAAAGACGACACTCGCTGAGACGACACGAGCGTCGTCTTTTCTTGTGCGTGTTCACTGTGTCCGTGTCAAGCGCGCTGCTTCACCAGCAAGGTGCCAAGGGGGCCGCATCTGCCGCCGCCACCGCAAGCGCGGGGCAAAAATGCTCGCACACAAGCGGCGGATAAGCGTTGCGTGCCCAGTTGGACAGCGCAGGCGCGCATCCGAACCAAGGTGAGCGGCTTCCTCGGTGCCACCGGTCCACGCTAATCGACCGGCGTCTGACCTCGCCAAAGCGATCGAGTGCGGTGTGGATCTGCACGGTTTATAATACCGAGTCATTTCCCATCCCGAAGTATAAATCGAGCCGATAGGCGAGGAATGCGACACAGATTGGCACGACGATCGCGGGGGCGAATAGCTTGCCTCGCACGCGATAGGTGGCGTCCAAACGTACGTGCCATGGCGGAGAAATGCACTGTCGTTCGACTTACTTTCTTATCAAAACGTTATCTTATGCATTCAAGCACTTGAGCAACTGCAACGCTGATGCGTTTCTCCGCAAAGTTCGGTAACTAATATCTCGAAACTGGTGTCGTCCTGAGAATTCGTTCCAAGTTGATCTGCCTTGCGAACTCCACGGCTGTAATTTGTAAATTGCGATATGGGCCATAAGGTAACTAATTAAGAAGTTAATTAGTGCGGTCTTTGTTAATTAGTCGATTATGTATCTCAGTTTTTTGTGCAAGTAGTGTCCGCCGCTTCGAGTAGACCACCTCATGAATTAGAATGGTGCTATCTGGCACAGGCAAGCTTTAGGAATTTTTGAAGTGTTCGCTGAAACCCCCTGTATATACAGAGCAAAGCTTACGAACGTATTTTGCAAGGTGTGCCCCGTTTCTGAGTAAGTGGACAATGACCTTTCATAATTCGATTTTCATATGCGCGTACATTCTCGACGACGGCGGCGCTTAATGCTTTCGATTCTCTGAATTGAGAACTCCGCTTCTCGCTGACGTCACTCAAGTGATCGGTAATTGTTCCGCATATACGAAAAACGACCAGTGAATCCGATTCCGCGATCGAACTGGTCAAAAAAAACGAACTCCGATTTTCCATGTTTCGAGCACACCGCGCTGTAATGTCTTTTTCGTTCGTCCGAATATTACGAACTCGCACAACGAGAATTCGTTCGCTCGTATTGCTCGCGGAGTGGATATGCGGACCGCTCTACAATAACCGATCGACCATTCGGAAACGCGAAACCGATCTGCGTATAACGTATGTGTGATTGCGCGCGCACACAGCACGCGCGGCCCGATCGATCGCGACCAACTTCCAAATCCAGTTAGGTTGGTTCCAGCGTGCCGAGAGAACGCGTTTCTTTCGCTCGTTCGGATATTCGGACGCTTGGCAAGCGCTGTGCGCTAAATCAAAGAAAGTAGTCGCGCGAGCTGCCGCCATATAGCTGCGGGCATCGGCACGCGAGCGCGCCGTTTTCAGTCGTGGCAGCGGCGGCGGCTGCCGTGCGATAAGGGCGAAGGACTGGTGGCGTATTGGGTCCTTTTCGAACCAACCGGTCACGTACAGGCTTTCCGAAAAAACGCCCGCGGCGGCGGCGTCGTCAAGCCGACCGATCGAGAGGGCGATTCGAGTGCTCGCCGCATGCTGCAGCCGCACGTATGTACGACGCGGCACAGAAGAGAGCGCGCGCAGCCTGCGTGTGCCCGGTTGCAGGTTCGCAGCTCGAGCAGCCGCAGCAAAGGTCGTCCTTGAAGGGGCAGCCCGATTATTTTTTTCCTAAGAAGCTTCGGAGCGTCTCTCGCGATCGACGTTAACCGGTAACGCAGCTTTCTTTTCCTTTTTTTTTTTCATTCCCCTCGTTAACCAAACCATGGATCACCGGCAAAGCGTTGCAGTATAAGGTGAGGAGGAGCGAGATTTTGCGACCTCTATTGTAACAAGAAATAAAAGAAAGGGAAAGAGGAATGATACATTCGAGAGCTATTCTTTGCAGAAAAGAATGAAGAGGAGACAAGATGGTTACAAAAGGGGCGAGATTAAGGTCGCGCGCGAGGCTTTTAGAGGATCACGAATCGCGACGTATATGCGACGCTGCCTTACTTGTATGCAGTCTATGCTATGCTATATATACCAAGCTATAAATGTGGAAAGTGTGACGCGGCGAAGTCGCATTTACGATGTCACGCGTTTTTCGGCGCCGCTGTGCACGGTGCGCTCACTGGGCGGCAGGCACGCGATATCATGGGTCGCATGGAAGCAGCATTACAGTTGACTAACCATTTACTAACCCTAACCAGCTAACTAATCCAGCTCGAATCACGTATGCACAGTGAAGAAGATAAGTGTTTGGCAAGGTGATCACTGCTTCACGGTTCGCTCCGTCATGCACGAAATTTGGACGACCGAGATGTGCGCCTCGCCTGACGTTCTTGCCCGCGTCTTCATCGCACAATCGCGAGACGGCTCACAGAACAAAGCAAAGCAATGGCCGCTTCGGAGAGGGTATGGCACCATTCGATTCACCTGCATTTCCTTGTACGTTACAGGTTAATAAAAATATCTATACGAGGCAACGGCATTTCTAGCCCTGTTAGTCTCGTCACTTCAACACGTCTGCACGACACCATAGACGAAAGAGCTAGACTGATAATCAATCAATCAATAAATCAATCAATCAATCAATCAATCAATCAATCAATCAATCAATACTGATCGCTTTCAAGAAAATATTAAGTTATAAACGCAGTGTTTCGAAGTAATGGTGCATGTGCTCAGAGTTTTATTGCCTTCTGCGTTTAGAAAAATAGGATTTCTTCAAAATTTAGGCCGATAACGGCAGATAGAGCGTACAGTAAGCAAACCCACAAGAACGCCTGAAGCCACAAGCACGAAGATCAGACAAATCTCTCTGTACTAAAACATCATTTCCGTGGTGGTTAGACAATCGCAGTGCCAGAGTTGCCTATAGTAATTTTAGCAGGGTGCTCTACGGTGGTAAAGCTTCCAAGGGCGCTATTCTGGACATTGGCCAATCTCGCCATATTGTCAAATTTGGTAATGGCGGCATTGTGAGCCAATCAGAGAAGCCGTACCACGCCTCTTGTCCAATCAGAACTGAGAAGATGGCAAATTCGACAACATGGCGGAATTCCACAATCTTCAGAATACCGTAAGGTGCTGTTCCCCCTTTAGCTTCTGTTTCTGAATGCGCTGTTTCCGGCTGTCACCACCCGCAGACACACGAGGATACAATTCCAGAGATAGCGCGGATGGTGTACGTGGAAAAGCTACATCGCTGCGCTAGATCAAAATAACGAAGGAAAATAAAATAAAACCTCAGACCAGGAGACTGGACACCCGCGGCGAGAATCTGACGTGACCCGTCCCACCCGGCGTCAACCTGGCTATGTTGCAATCCAGCGAGATTGCATATCAGCGGTCAGCTGCCACTCACACGCCTGTGCAGCAGCAACCGCGCTCCATCGTGGAAGCCATGAAAGGCGGGGCGTCACAACCACGTAGCTCAACTATATGCAAGCTGCGGGAGAGCACTCCCGGGAAAACTTTGCATCGCTAAGGCCTGGAGTTGCGAGACGTTTCGTCACGCACCTTTGGCTAATAAGGTCAAGGGAAGCGCTGCAGTCACAGATCAGACTTCCCCGATACCACCTCTAAGTAAATATGACATAGGGGAAGCGGACATATATCGCCGATAACACGCTGTAGCGTATACTCGCACGAGAACTGCAACTGGACTACATAACCAGTCCGCGCAGGATAGCTGTCAAGTGGGATCACTAGAGTACGATTGCGCATTCGTGGTCGTGGGTGACACTATAGACTGGCGAGCGAATCGCCTCCGCGCTCGAGTAAATAATAGACTCTCAGGTGGAACAACTGCGGGCGTATATTGTCCGGCCAGACCCGCTTGCGCCTCTCAGTGGCTTCTGTACTACTGCACACTTCTAGTGAGACCCCGCTCACATGCGTACATAGGAAGGCTGCGGGGCGTACGACTGAAATCGGCGCCGCTGCTTGCCGCCCACGGGCACGTACTCCGCGTGCCACGCTGCGCGAACGCTCGCGAGACCCCAGGCACCTCTTCGCCGAACTACGAGCAGGCGGCGTGCGGTTCCTCTGTTTTGGGCGTCACGTGACTCAAGGTCACCGACGGCCACCGTGGCAAAAAAAGGCGCCCGCGCGCGAATTCCTCGCGGCCCGCGCGATCCTGTTTCAGTCGTGGTGGCCCCGCGCGATCTCGCGTTGTGGCGCAACGGGCCACACCAAGACGACGAGACGTTCGTTACGCGCAGTGCGTGCGTGCACCGTGCGGTCGCTCTGCTTCTGCAACGCTGCCTGTGGCGAGGCTCCGCCCTCCCCCGATGCCCGTTTAGGAAATGGCCGCGGCGGAAGCAAGGGCGGCAAACTGGACCAGGCAGTAAGAGCACGCGGTCAAGGTCGCCGCCGCCGCGCTGCCCCAAACGATGTTCGGGCAGGGTCGAACAGCGTGCGTCCGTTCCGCCGTGTCACTCCATCAGTCGCATGCATTCACAGCATTGTGTGGGCCGTGGTGTGAACATTCCCGACTGGAGTGCGTGCGCGCTTTGCGGGAAACAATAGAGCGCCTGTCGCTATGGGTACACCCAAGAAGGTTACTATATATATGTGATGGCCTCCTTGGCGTGCTTGGACCATCGGCCTCCGTGAGAAATAGGGATCTTTAGACGGACGGACGGACGGACGGAGACAGACAGACAGACGGACAGACAGACAGACAGACAGACAGACAGACAGACAGACAGACAGACAGACAGACAGACAGACAGACAGACAGACAGACAGACAGACAGACAGACAGACAGACAGACAGACAGACAGACGCGCAAAGCAGAGTGTGCCATGTCCCCGTGTCACCAAGCGAAGCAAATTGAAAGTGCAGTCTTTGTAGAAAGTTCTTAGGTCAATTACTGCTGCAGACACCGGAATAAGCTGTACATAGCCTCCTTGCCCCCCCTCCCGCCCAAGTACTGCGACCTTCTCATCCCTAAAGGAGTGCTGTCTCGACAGCTAGCTCTGTGCCTCTGGAGAAAGTAAATGACGAACTCGTCTACTGGTCTATGTACTTTTATTTCACATGAGCAGCGCTTGCATGTCTACAGAGGACCTCCAAAGAAAACCCACTATAATAAAGGTCCTGCGCGAGTAATCGACGAACACTTTCCCTAAAAAGTGCCGCAGTACAATCGGCGACCATGCATGTGTCACAACTTGAGTTCACTCTACGCCGCATTTTTTCCATACCATGTCCAATTTGAGCGGATTGGCAATACGAATAAAACGCCGAAGCCGCAGAGAGACGCAGAAGAGAGATGGTCAGATATACGTAACAAGGAGTAATTTACATATGCACCACTTCAACGCTTTGCGCGTTGGTAAAGCTCTACTCGCCCAGTAACTTTGCCATATACCCTGCAGGATGTCTACGTCTCGAGAGCACGCTGCGCGCGTGCCCCACGCAAGGCTTAATTCGTGTCTTCGCCAGCTTCGGGCGTCACACCGTTTCTAAGCCAGCTACGACTGAGATGCGGCAAGACTAAAGCTTGCACGAGCAGCCCGGATTATCGAGTGAATCGTTGAATCGTTTACGTCTGAACGTAAAAGCGCCTTCGCAAGCACATTATCTCAGCATATAGCGATGTGCGTACACCTTAGTGTTGTATATAACCTCATTTTCATTGCGCCAAAAGCGCCGTGCAAGTACAGTTAGTGCCGTATGCTCTCAAAGGGCCTCTACGCATGAAGGGTCAAGAGCGCCATCTGTCAGTCGTGTCACAGTTCGGGCAGATGAATGAAGTGAAAGCCTCGTTGCCACCGTTGCTTAAATCCAAGCGGAGGAGATTTCAATGGAGCCACAAACAGTGAATACAGAGGAGCTCTCTCCCACTCTCGCGCGCGTACGTCATGAACACGTCCTTTTGTTTTGAGTCGCTGGCCTTATTTCTACCTCGGCTCCTTGACAATGGTGACCAATGATGACAACTCGATCTTTGGAGACAATGACACCAGCTGTCACCAAGGCCAACGACCTGGCCATTATAAGAAACGGACTATTCTTGCGCGTAGGCAAGCGTATATATAAAAGGCATGCATTTAGTTACATCAGCCATGAGTGGCTGTGGCTGGCTGTCCTTATACAGTCCTGCGCCGCCCACCTCATTGTGCATTCAAGCGCGCGCGCACGCGCGCCACATGGGCGGCTGGTAAAACGCGAAAAAAAAAAAAAATAAGCCGCAGCTAAGGTTTCGCGGAGACAAAACAAAATGTGCGCGCGGCGTCTTGAGAATCTTCTCACGTTTCGACTTCCCGCGCCAGGCAGGCAGGTATTAACATCGGTGCCTTTCCCCAGTCTACACCGTCGCAGTGGCATTGTAAGTATGTGTGTCCGCGTGTGTGTCGGCAAGGTCGGCCTTAATTCTATTCGATAGACACGCGATACAAACCGCTCCAACAAAATTCCGCCGCGGAGAATGGAGAGGAGGGGCGAACGGTCCAGAGGCTGGCGCGCGCAGATTCGCTGGAGATTACCCGATCGTCGACGTCATCAGTATGCGAAAACTTCAACGGAAGGAAAGCGAGGGAATCAACGAGATAACGTACGGTTGATCAACACACTGGAAGGAAGAAAGAAAACCGATAATATACAGGGCGGAAAACTGGATGACGACGTCGGAATAGGAAAAAGAGAGAAAGGAAGACATGTCGGCCATGGGGTTTGGAGAAGTGGCCGCGAGGAGCCGTGGGAAGTCCGGCGCGCCGCCATCCAGAAAGGAAATCTCGCGAGAAGACTCGCAGGCATGCCGTACCCACCGCAGCGCGCAGCCATCGGCGCCGTTGCTGCTGCTGTTGTCGGCGTGCGTACGTACGCGCAGGCGGGCGGCCCTGGTCGGGGGCGCGAACACTGTCATTACCTGGCCATCTTCACGCGCGCGCGCCCGGCGAGTCGATTCTCTCGAGGCCCACTTCGCCTCTAAAGCCGAGGAAGACGACTAGAGAGAGAGAGAGAGAGAGAGAGAGAGAGAGAGAGAGACGGTTGTGCACTGTAGCGTGGGTCAGTGTATTTCGGGGATAGCTCTGGGAGTGCCACCGCGACCGTCGCGAATCACTGGCATTATATACGCTATGCACTATCTTCCATGCGCTGCGCGCGGAGCGAATGGAGGACTGCGTGCGTGCGTGCTTGTGCGTATTGCGTATAGCAGTACGACGGAGTTACGTGCAGAGGCGGTCCCGCGCCCTGCTGTAATCCTACACGTAACTCCCTGCAGTGCAGCCCACTTATATAGAAATGCCGCGTGGCGTCGCGTCGCAACGCGGCCTCCGTGCGTTCGGGTGAGACTCAAGCAAGCGTTTGCAAATCTTTCCCATGAAGCTCGCGCTGTGTGTGTGTGGCGCGGACGGGCGGTGAACGCGTGTATCGTAAGCACATCACGTGGTCGTAGAGTGTCAGAACGCCGATAACTTGCTGCGTGAGGTGTTGCGATACAGCTGTCTAAGATTCGTGATCATTTTATAGGCCGTAAAAGCTGAGCGTACAGCGTTAGAACAACAGAAAACTGAGCGAATTTGTAAAGGCTCACTCACACTATATAGCCGACCCGGCACCGATTCCGGCCTGCCGACTGTCGGCAGGCCGAAATCGTTGTCGGGTCGGCCTAGTCTGAGCGAGCCTTAAGGACTCGCGGTTGAGTCCTTGCAGATCTTTCGTGTCTCCTGATGTACGCCAAGTTATTCGGCACAAAGCGAGTATACCAACTCGAACGTTTATCTCTACGTTCCTTCGTTCTCGAGTGTGTCCGAAATCAATCTTGCTAGTGATAATAAGCTGAAGGTGTTGCACCATCCCCAGATTTGCTGCGAAGTGCAACTCTCCATTACAGGCTACCGTCGTGCACATAACGCCGATCGTATCGTTTCCCCGACCCTCGTTTACGATGCATATCTCGGTGACGCACGGTGATCGTATTTAGACACGAGGAAACCCCTCAACAAAACGTATACCGTACTTCGAGTGAATTGTACTCGTTTTCCATCAGGTTTAACTCGCGTGGCGCCTCGACCCGCTATACTGCGCAGCGGTACCGAGAATCCAGAAAAGGCATAACTTTCTTCTCATCATCCCCTTCTCGAGAATGGCGCGCTGTGAAGCATGCAGACTCTACTATACTAAGCGAACTGCTGAAACAGGATCATTAGGAGCAAGGCAGTCGCGGTGCAGTGGCATCTGTTCCCGAGTTTAGAACGGGCCGGCAGACTTCGCGAGAGACGACCGACACCTGGCTTGCGCGGAGGCCGCATAGAGAGACAAAAGCTACAATGCGGGACACGCAAAGCACGACGCTGTGTAGCCTGGCGGGCGCCTGCCTCTTTTCACTGATGACTAACTGAGAACATTGACGCGCGTCCGTTTTCGAGGCACGAAGTTTTATTTTGCGCCTCTGGGCTATAGGGCGAGGAACTATATAGCCACTTATGCCCACTGCACATTAGCTAGTTTATGTGGAACGTCAACAAAAAAGGAATGGCGGCCGCTTGTTTCTCTTTTTTTTTTTTTTGCTTTCTTTCCCACCCTCGTCGTAAAGAGAGATCATTGTCTACTTTCGTCGCACGTCCTTACTGGACTCTATTTTTCTTTTCACCGTTCGTAAAATCCCTTTCTGCGCTTTCTGGCCGAACAGCAGTCTTCCTTCACTTAGGAGAAGCAGCGAAGTACTAGTACGTACCACATCCTTACACAGTCGTGACTGCGCCAAGCACGAAGCGCGCACGGTCCTACCCACCCGAAGAACACGAATAGAAAGCACGTTTGCTCGCAACGAGAAGAATGGCGGAGACGCCACTGCGCACTGAGCACAGAGCCCGAGGGCCAGCGGCAGCTTTCTCGATCCGCAGCTTGCTGGCAACCTGGCTGCTGCTGCTGCTGCTGCTGCTGCTGCTGCTGCAAGCGAGTGGTCCACATTCGCAGGGGAGAGAGAGAAAAAAAAAAGCACACAGACACACACGGCGGTCCGGTCGACGAACGGCGTTCGAACGTGCGTGAGTCGACCGTTGTAGCCGCGCTGCAGCTTCTACAGCCTAGCGCGCCGGGCTCTGCGTAAAGCTCCACGTCGAAGCGCGCGACCCCAAACGTGACCGCTCCGTGCCGCTCTCTTCGCGAAGCCTTGGTGTGTTTCTTCTTAGGTGTACGAACTATAGGCCGCGGCCTGCCTGGCATGCTTGCGGTGTACCCTGACATCTTCCAGACGTATACAGGTAGTGTGTTTTTTGTGGTCTTTACAACTTGGGTAAAGATACGACGCACAGTGAACTCGCTGAGATAAAAACATAGGATGGCAGCTAACACGAACCACGCACTGCGAAACTTCTTTTCGGAGAACCGGAGAAGTCCGGCGGCTGAAGAGACAACCGTCTCGTTGCCATCCGTGCCATCGCTATCGATTAGGTCCTTTTTTTATTTTATTCAATTACATGTCCTTTTTTCAATCATGCCGTTCTTTCTAATGACTTCAACGCCCCTCAACATTTTGTCACGTCGACACGGCGACGCGGTTGCCACGTCAATCGAGCACATTCGCTGCTATAGCTTGAAATCACTATACGCGCGCGTCGTTTGTCAGTGCTTGGCACTCCGTGTCCAACACGTCTATTATTTTCTTCGCGCGATGTTACCTTGTTGGCCATTCGGGCGAAAAGGGAAGCGATGGTCCTAAATATTTCTCGCCTCGCGATCTTCGCGCTCCTGGTTTGGTCGCTATCAGGTCACCAGAACTACAGCTGCACCGCTTCGTCCTTGCAGCAAAAGTGCGAAATTCGCGAGGAACAAAGGCGACGTTCCGGGAGTGTGGAGGGGGAGGCGGAGGTGTCTCGGCGATAAGTGGTTTCGAAAACGGAGGACGATCGTCGTGCCTCGGCTGTTAGGCTGCCGTCGATGACGAAGCTTGCCCCGGGTTGCACGAGCGAGAGAGAGAACGAGGTGGTGCACGCTATTCGCCATTCTCCCGTGGTTATGCGGGGCGTGCTTGGCAGGGCCGCAACGAGGCGCCTCGATCGAGAGAGTCTTTTGTTTTCTGCCGGACGGAGACACGAAAAGGCGATTTGCGGGATCGCCAAACACGCAGGTCCGTATGGATGTGGCAGCAAGGGGCGTTGCGGAGGCGGAGATGCCGCGGCTAGATAGCGCGTGAACGGTGTCCCGCGCATGCGAATGTGTCGTGAGCAGCGAGAAATGCGTAACGCTGACGCGACACGCGCCCTGCATCGAAACGGGTGCTCGAATTGGTGCCAAGTCGAGCAAGCGTTAACGGCATCGCGTGACTTCGAGAAACTTGACCGGCTAGAAACTATCACGTGAAGCCAAAAGAGAGCGAAGCCGAGGAAAGCGTTATAGTCTTGTCCGTACGTGCTGAAACGAGCTTCAGACTCTACTGCACTTGATAAGTGTCGCTAGGGCGGGGCAACTGCCGGCAGTTTTTGCAAGGATAGTTGCTCCTGCACTTAGCAACACTCTTCCTCATACTTACTTTTTTTTCTTTTTCTTCTCTTGCTTTTTCTTCATCTGAATTCTCAGTGAAGGAAAAAGAAAATGAAAGTGGAAGAAAAGCAACTCAGCAACCGGTGGAAGCCGAAACCACAATCTCCACTTGACGTGTGACATGCTGTATGATCATTTCGGTTATAGCCTCTCTCTTGCTCTCTCTTTTAGAAATCTCGAGGCAGTACTGTTATCTTCATCGGATGCTTGCGCGGGGAGCTTACAGGCGAAATAAAAGAACAGAGAGGAAAGGGAATCACGATATGCGAAATTTATATGAGATGCACAGTATATGCAATCGCTTGAAAACTCGCACGGTAAACAAGCAAACACTCGCACGAGTAAAATGGCGTAGCCGGTAAGCATGCCGTTACGCTACCGAGCAAGAAGTCGCGGGTTCGATTTCCGATTCAAATGGGAGCGGATTGCAAGAACCCTTGCGTACCTACATTTCGGTGCACGTTAGAAAATTCCAGGTAGTTAAAGTTCTCCTGGAGCCCTGCCCCGCCTCTCTGTCTGTCATAGCTTGTGTTACTACGAAATATTGAACCCGATCAACCATGCTCACAATAACTGCGAATAAAGGTGGCTGGATCATCATCATTTTAGTTTTATTGCGTCGTGCAGTGTTGCCATGCTGTTGCACGCAGAAGCTGAATTTTACCTGGCCCTTCCCTTTGCTGACTTCTTTCCCGTCTATCAAAGGTTCCCCGTGACTTCGGCATTCTGCCTCTTGTTACGGTTCCCGACTGCCGGACGCCAATCGTTCTTCTTCATTGGGCCTTAGTGCTGGCCTTAATGTTTGTTTGTTTTTTTCCTTCCTTCCTTCCAATTCGTTGATCTACTGCATTATGCGGGGGAAGAACGTAAATGCGCTCGCGTACCGTACTTTGTGAGCACGTTAGAAAACCTTGGTGGAAAAAAAAAATGCTAATTCAGAAGCCATTACTAAGGCGGTCCTCAGGAGTCATAGCCGACTGCGCAGATTTCGGGCCATTTAACCCCATAATTTAATTTTAATGTCGAAACAAACAGAAATACACAAACACTGAGGTAGAATCAGGTTCGTTACACTCATACGCACGGTTGCGCACAGCGTTACTGCCTAACCGTTACCGCTGCACCAGCCATACCACATCATACACAAGTGCGCATTACACGCGGCTCCGCAGCAGCATACATCGAGGCAGTAGATCTGCGCCAAAGCGTTCGAACGGCTCTGGCACAGATCTCTCGCGCGAACAAACGGTTCGACACAGAGGCGTATAGAAAACTTCAAACCCTGCCGGGTCTGGAACGTCAGTCGGGAAGTGCTCGGTGCAAGAACGACGCGCGTTATCAGTGGAGCTATGCAGCTTTGCGAACATGACTCTTCACGGTGGGCACACAACGATCGCGGTACGTGAAACGTCGCATACAGGCAGAGCCTCTGCCAATTGACGCACGGCGACGCGGCGGAACGCGGGCGTCTCGGGGCCGACGGAACGGCACCGGAGCCACCCGAACGCTCGCGCCCAGGCGCTCGAAGACTGCCGCCATTCGTTCCGAACAGCGCATATATGCGGGGACAATCGGTCGAGCGACGCAGTTCGAATGAGCGCAGCCGGGCGAATGATACACCATCCGCAGCGGATCTACGAGAACGAAAATGACAAGAGACACGAAAGAAAGAACGAACGGAAAAGAACAGGAAGACGAGGGGGAGTTACGTGGCCCGCGTTGACAGGCGAACAACGAACGCCGGGGCAAATCGTCGGCGCGGCCGGCCGGACCACCGGTTGCCGCACAGGGGTCAGCCCGAGGGGGTCACCAAAACAGAGCGCCGGCAAGCGCGCGGGAGTCGACAACAAAGTCGTCACGAAACCCACGCCTCGCGCACGGAGTCACTGCTGCTCCTGCTGCCTTCGCCCACCGCACGCAGTTCGAACATCGCTCGCCGCAGTGTCGGCCATTGTGATGTGACGACATTCGGCGCGCGCGTTTGTGATCCGCCGGTCACGAAGAAATGTTCCGCAAACGACCCAGAGAGCCGCCCCAGCGTGCCAGCGGCGATGGATGAGAAGCAAAAGACGACGACGACGACCGTCAGGTGGGAAGCGGGCGGTGTGCACCAATGCGAAGCGCGCGCGTCTCGGATGAATGCGCCGCCCGCACCACGGCGCAGCCCGAAAAGAACTTAGACGTCGGCGTCGCGCAAGTCGCAGCTCTATTCAGTTCTGGTCTGCCTACGCGTGGCGCATTGTGACCTTGCGTATAAGTGTCCAGTCTGTACAACCTAAGGAGCCAGAAAAGAAAGGAAAAGTGGTATGGGAAAATGCGCGTACATGGATAGGCTTCTGTAGCTTCCTTCTTTTATTTCACAAGTTTTTTGTTGCTCGTCTCGATTATTCTCAGCTCAGTTTCCCGCATCCTGTCGGGCTTACGTAATAGCGGTTGACGGTGAAAGCTTGCTCGTTGGAAAACAACTTTCTTGAGAATACCCCGCTGTATACGCTTTGTTGTTGCTCTATGCGTTGCTTCGATATTCTTTGGGTGTCATATGACGGCAGCACATCAAAACTCGTTTTAGCATGTCAGAAGCAAAGAAGGAAGTAATACACTCTGAGCCGTATTTGCAGGCGAGTGAGCGATAAATTTTGGTAGCATCGCTAATCAGTATGTAATAAATGAGCAACAACTGGAAGGAGGCCGCCATAACTTTGCCCGATCACGACAATGACAGCGATCGAATAATAAAGACGCGACCCCAGACCGCGTTCTTTATTTCTTTAGATCATACAGAATTTTTAGATATCGCCAGAGGCGGATTGCATAATTCTAGTCATTCAGCATGATCACTCAAAGAAGCGAACATTCCTTGAACAAGAAATCTAATCATAATGTGCTAATCAAATCGAATCAATCGTAATGTGCTAATTAACAAGACTTCACAAATTGTTTTTCTCGTTAATTACGTTACGGCACACATTGCAATTTACGAATTACGAATTTACGGCAGTGAGTTCGCAGTTAAGGCTTATCCACTTGGAACGAACTTTCAGGATGACACTAGTTTCGAGATATTAATTTCCTAAGTTGGCTACAAAATACTTTGTCGTCCCAGTTACTTTTGTGCTTCACATCTATATAACGACGTTTTACTGAAAAAAAGAAAGTAAGTGGAACAACAGTGTATTGCTCTCCAAGTTTGATCGCACATATCGTGAAACTGGTGCCATCTTCAGTATTGACTCCAAGTAGATTCGCCTTGTAAACTAACTGGCTGCAATTCGTGAATTGCAATGTGCCTTAAAGTAAATAATTAAGAACGTAACTAGTAAATTTCCGTGAGGTAGTCGAAGATTCCTCTCGATTTCTCGTGCTAGTAATGTCTGCATCTTTGAATAATCCAGTTCAAGGACAATAATACTGCTACCTGCCACAGGCGATTTCTTAAAATTGTGTAAAACTGAAAAATGATCATCCTGTATAGAGTGTTTCAGATAACTTTAGCCAGAGTTTAGAAATATGCCGATGCACCCTAAGACGACGCGACCAAATGCATGTTGCTCATTTTTGTATGTAATGTGTCACGCTACATTTGTATTTTGCTTAATTATATAATTAGTTAAGAATAATTTACCAACTTCTGAAGCAACAAAGTTAGGCCGAAGAATTCCAATTAGAATGTTGCAGAGCGGTTTCCAAAACGTCCGAATAAACAGTTTCTGTCTTTCTATCTATTAAGTATTAGTGTTTTTCAGCTTATTGATGCCCGCGAAATAGAAAAGAAAGCACCACGTGACATGGCCGCTTGCGTCGTGATTGCACTGCTCCCAAACGTTGCGCGCACAAACAGCCATAGGCGCGCTGGAGCTTAAAAGGCGACAGGGCAGTGACGTAGGCGTTGGCTGTGGCACATACGCCAGCGATGGGCTCCCCTCGCGACAGTTCGTGATAGCGATAAGCAGACGCAGCGGTTATCGCTTGTGCTGCCGGAAGCAACAGGTCCGACATTTCGCGATAGCTGTAGGGTAATCGGACCCCCCCCCCCCCCCTCTCTAAATAAATATACTCAGTTTTCAGAAGGCTGAAAATTGTAAGATAAACGTATCATAAATGGCCAGATGCAGTCACTGAATTTACGTTTATTTTTCATGCACTTTCACAGCAAATGCTTGAAGAGGTCGCCTTCTGCAGCGATACAACACGGTGATCGTCTGAGAAGGCTTGCTGTCGCTGCCTTGAGCACCGGCGGTGAAATTCTGCGGCAGACTTCAGTTGTCTTCTGCTGTAAGGATTCTGGAGTCGTCGTTTCCGTCGTGTATCATCATCATCATCATCATCATCATCATCATCATCATCATCATCATCATCATCATCATCAGCCTGGTTACGCCCACTGCAGGGCAAAGGCCTCTCCCATACTTCTCCAACAACCCCGGTCATGTACTAATTGTGTCCATGCCGTCCCTGCAAACTTCTTAATCTCATCCGCCCACCTAACTTTCTGCCGCCCCCTGCTACGCTTCCCTTCCCTTGGGATCCAGTCCGTAACCCTTAATGACCATCGGTTATCTTCTCTCCTCATTACATGTCCTGCCCATGCCCATTTCTTTTTCTTGATTTCAACTAAGATGTCATTAACTCGCGTTTGTTCCCTCACCCAATCTGCTCTTTTCTTATCCCTTAACGTTACACCTATCATTCTTCTTTCCATAGCTCGTTGTGTCGTCCTCAATTTGAGTAGAACCCTTTTAGTAAGCCTCCAGGTTTCTGCCCCGTAGGTGAGTACTGGTAAGACACAGCTATTATATACTTTTCTCTTGAGGGATAATGGCAACCTGCTGTTCATGATTTGGGAATGCCTGCCAAACGCACCCCAGCCCATTCTTATTCTTCTGATTATTTCCGTCTCATGATCCGGATCCGCCGTCACTACCTGCCCTAAGTAGATGTAAGGACCACGTCGTGTATACGTGGTCCTTAATATAGCCCCACGAGAAAATGTCAAGAGGGTTCAGCTCGGGTGATCGTGCCGGCCACAGGACAGGCCCGTTTCTCCCTATCCACTGCTCTGAGAAGGTACCATCAAGATATGCTCGTGCTTGACTACAGCTTTGGGCTGGGGGCCCGTCGTGCTGATAATGCGGGCTTACTGCGGGCATCCGTAGTATACGCTGGAAAACGCTAATACTTAACAAAGAGAAAGACAGAAACTGTATATATGTTTTGCCTACCACTCTACAAGTTTAGAATTGGAATTGCATTTTTTTGCTAGCTTCGTTGCTTCAGAAGTTGGTTAATTAATCTTGCTTAATTATCTAAATAAGCAAAATACAAAAAAGAAAAAATTGCGTGACACACTGCATACAAAAGTGAGCAACATGCATTTGGTCGCGTCGTCTTAGAGTGCATCGGCATATTTTTAAACTCTGGCTAAATTTAGCTGAAACACCCTGTATACACATATGAATGTCTCCTCTTTCGAATCCTCCGTCCCCCTTGAGAAGCTCTTGCTTTTTCTTTTTTTGCGCCCCTGTGGTAGAGCCGCTATCTAGTAAACCGCGAATATTCGCACGTAATATATATATATATATATATATACACGCACGGAATCCATTACATGCGTCGTCGATTTCAAACGAATTCGGCGCCTATACACCTTATTTGGATCGCGACACTGGAGCGATCGGATGGGAACTCGGCGCTGACGCCCGTGGTTGTACCTGGGTCGCAAGCCCCAAGGGTAGCGTTGGCCTGGCGGCCTGGGGTACAACTGCAAGCATCCGAAGGTCCCGGCAAAGCATGAGTCGACAGGTAACAACGAAACAACTTGTTTATTTTAACATCGCAAAGAGTTGGCGGTCAGGTTTGACCGAAGTAGAGAGACGGGAGAGCACTTCACTCAACGGAAGAAATCGGAGCCCTCCTCTGGCGTCCGGGGGCAGCTGTTTTTATACTCTCGCAGTTGAGGGCAAGAAGGAACCCCTCAAAAGACGAGCACGTGAATGTACAATGGGCTAATGGTGACGCACACTGTCGTAGCGATGCCGTAGCACCATGTCGTGGCGCTGCGCACGATCTCGTAGCACCTGGTCGTGGCGCTGCGCAGCACACTGTCGTGGCGCTGCGCAGCACACTGTCGTGGCGCTGCCGGTCGGACACAATGACTGTAACGAGAAGATGGTCCCTGCTTTGGCATCGCCTGTTTCGGGCACAATGACTGGAACGAGATCCCTGCTTTGGCATCGCCTGTTTCGGGCCCAATAACTGGAAGGAGATCCCTGCTTTGGCCTCGCCTGTTTCGGGCACAATGACTGGAACGAAATCCCTAGGCGGTCGCATCGCCGCAGACGCGCCTGGAAACACCTGGCGATGAGTGTTGCGGTGACGACGATCGGGCCAAAATGTCCGCCGCCCCGCCGCCGTCGCGCCGGCAAAACCACGTGTCGCAGGCGAAACGCAACAGACCGCCCCGCCGGGGAAAGGAGATCCCGATGGACAGGGGACTGCATCCGCTGTCCGGAGGGATGTCGCTCGATGATGCTCATAACCGAAGTCGGGCGTCCCTTGACGTTTCTTGAGCGCAGCGCACAGAGAAGGCCTCGTTCTCTCGTTCAGGTTCGCACGGGACACTGCAAAGTGACTTCGGGAGAGTTCACATTTTTGTTCTCGTTCCCGGCAAGCGTTAGAACTACGCTGAAAACTCAACCGCTCAGTCAGCAAGCACGGCACAACCCTCACTAAGCCCTGCCAGGCTCTTTCCCCTTTTTATACCACTGCCTAGTTCCTTACAGTAGTCTAGCATCACTCAGAACGCGTCCACAAATTGAAAAATTGCACTAGAAAGCATATCATCACTTTGAAACACTAAACAAAAGCAATATGTTAAAAAAAAATCCTGCCTCAGGAAGAAAAACATTAATAACAAACAATTTTGAGGCTGATTCCTACGTTAGGGGCTTCGACTTAAGCCATCGGCGTTACCGTTGAGACTCCCCTTTTTGTAACGCACCTCAAAGGAATATTGTTGTAAAGCGAGGCTCCAGCGCAGGAGGCGGCCATTTTTGGGAGAGATGGTCTGCAGCCATTGGAGAGGGCAGTGATCCGTCTCAATGATAAACCTCGAGCCGGCTAGATAGCATGACAATTTCTGAACGGCCCACACGAGACATGCACACTCTTTCTCGGTGGCGCTATACGCCTGCTCACGACTGGTCAGCTTACGACTAGCATACAGGACGGGGTGTTCTACTTCTCCATTTTCCCGTTGGCACAGTACAACGCCCATGCCTCGCTCACTAGCATCGCACTGAACAATGAACCCTTTTGTATAGTCTGGCGATCGTAGCACAGGCTGGCTTGTTAGGGCACTCTTTAGGGCGCTAAAAGCTCTTTCCTTTGTCTCGTCCCAGACGACTGTTTGAGGCTCTGTCTTTCTTAGAGCATCCGTCAGGGGAGCCGCGATATCAGAGTACCTAGGGATGTACCTCTGATAGTAGCCGGCGACACCTAAGAACGACCGAATATCGGTCTTTGTGCGCGGTTGCGGAAAGTCTCGCACAGCGGCCACTTTTATTTCAGAGGGGCGGCGACGACCCTGACCAATCACGTGACCGAGGTAGACAACCTCGGCCTGTGCTAACTGGCACTTAGGAGCCTTTACTGTCAAGCCTGCTTCGCGCAGGCGGGTTAGCACTGCCCGCAAGTGTGTCATATGCTCAGACCAGGATGCGGAGAATATCGCTACGTCGTCTAGATACGGTAAAGCGAATTCTTGCTGTCCCCGCAACACTTTATCCATGAGACTTGAAAAACAGTATGGCGCGTTCTTCAAACCAAAACTCAACACTTTAGGACGGAATGTTCCCATTGGTGAAATGAACGCCGCATACCTACTAGCCTCTTCTGTAAGTGGAACCTGCCAATAACCCCTGACAAGATCTAGGGTGGAAATAAACTGAGCGCTACTAACTTTCTCAAGGCGCTCCTCGATGTTAGGGATCGGATAAATTTGATCCTTAGTGACGGAATTAAGCCTGCGGTAGTCGACGCAAGGACGAGGTTCCTTGCCCGGTACCTCAACTAAAATCAAAGGGGAGGTATAATCACTCTCACCTGCCTCAATAACACCGAGCTGTAGCATTTTCTTTACCTCAGCCTCCATAATATCGCTCTGGCGGGGTGACACCCGATACGCCTTGGATCGTACTGGCTCTGGGGAGGTAAGTTCTATATCATGAGTAAGTACAGAAGTCCTACCAGGCCTCTCAGAGAACAGACCTTGAAACTCTTGTAATAGCTGGTGTAGTTCGGTTTTCTGCTCAGGCGACAGCGGTGCTTTACTGATAAGGTCACTAATGACTTGACCGGTGTCTTCCCTGTTCGTCACTGAGCCTAGTCCCGGAAGCTCGACCGGAAGCTCTTCAGGAACGTTTACCATCATGCACACCACTGCTTCCCTTTGTCTATAAGGTTTGAGCAGATTACAGTGGTAAACTTGCTGTGCTTTCCGCTTTCCTGGCAGACTTACCACGTAGTTAACGTCCGACAGTTTCTGAACAATTCGCGCTGGGCCCTCCCACTGCACGTCTAGTTTGTTGTTTAGCGATGTGCGCAATATCATGACCTCATCGCCAACCTCAAAACGACGGGCCCTGGCTGTCCGATCATAATAAACCTTGGCCCTCTGCTGGGCCTTTGTCATTGCTTCACCTGACAACTCCTGTGCCCTTCTTAAGCGTTCGAGGAGCTTAAGCACGTACTCCACCACGACTGGGTCGTCGCCCCTACCTTCCCATGATTCTCGAAGCATGCGAAGCGGAGATCGAAGCGAGCGACCGTACACCAGTTCAGCTGGCGAAAACCCCGTAGCCGCATGCGGCGCGGTCCTTAAAGCAAACATCACCCCAGGCAGACACAGCTCCCAGTCAGTTTGATGTTCAAAACACAAGGCTCTCAACACGCGCTTCATGACGGAGTGGAGCTTCTCAACGGAATTCGACTGTGGGTGGTACACTGAGCTGTGTAGCAGCTTTACCCCACACCTTTCGAGAAAAGTTGTCGTCAAAGCGCTAGTAAACACTGTGCCCTGATCTGATTGAATTTCTGCAGGAAAACCAACTCGCGCAAATATGGACAGTAGTGCATTAACTATCTCAACTGAGCTGAGTTCTTTAAGCGGCACTGCTTCAGGGAACTTTGTCGCTGGGCAGATCACAGTCAAAATGTGTCTGTACCCCGTGGCTGTTACCGGCAGAGGTCCCACTGTATCAATAACGAGCCGTCTAAAAGGCTCCGTAATGATAGGTACCAATTTCAACGGCGCCCTCGATTTGTCCCCTGGTTTGCCCACCCGCTGACAAGTGTCACATGTCCTCACGAAATGGTCTGCGTCCCGAAAACACCCTGGCCAATAGTACTCTTGCAAGAGACGGTCCTTAGTTTTCTTAACTCCTAGGTGTCCGGACCACGAACCCCCATGTGACAAGCGCAACAGATCCTGACGATAGCATTGAGGCACGACCAGCTGATCGAACTCCACTCCTCGGCGGTCTAGATACTTCCGGTACAGGACTCCACCTCTTTCCACAAAACGCGCAGTTTTCCTGGCGATACCTTCTTTGACATTGCAGCGCACGTTTTCCAGGCTGCCATCCTTTTTTTGCTCGGCTATCAAAGCCGTCCGGCTGACTTTTAGCAACCTATCAAGTCCGTCTGACGTAGGCGCGATGAGCAAATCAGTAGATAGCTCTTCTAACTTTCCCGAATCGGGATTTTCCTCTCCAGTATCTGGCGCCTTCAACGCTACAGACTCAATTTTATTCTGTTCGGGCGTGCTCTGAATATCAGCTTGCTGCGCCTCTGACCCTTTTTCGTTGTTTGATAACGTCGGCCCCGCAACTACCGCCTTTGCAGCGAGCTCCCGAACCTTCGATCTGGTTAAGGCCTGAACACTAGCTTCACCAAACAAAAGCCCCTTCTCGCGCAGGAGGTGATCGGACCTGTTTGAAAATAGGTACGGGTACTGGGGTGGCAGCATAGATGACACTGCCGCCTCTGTCTCAAGCGCTCCGAAAGGTCCTTCAATAAGCACTTTTGCTACCGGCAGACACACGCTATGAGCTTCCACGGCTTGCTTGATCCATGCGCACTCGCCCGTGAACATATGGGGTTCTACGTAAGACGGGTGAACTACATCCATCGTAGCTGCGGAATCGCGAAGCACTCGGCACTCTTTCCCGTTCACGAGGAGGTCTCGCATGTAAGGCTCGAGAAGCTTCATGTTCTCGTCAGTGCTGCCTATTGAAAAAAAAACAACTTTTGGTGTTGTTTCCGGACACTGCGCCGAAAAGTGACCCGGCTTCTGGCACGTATAACACAAGCGCGCTCGCCTCATCTCGAACCGCTTTCTGCGTTTGGCTGCCGCCGTCTCTTTACGTTTGGTCGGACTGCTTTCGCTCGCATCCGCACTACGCGTGTCCCCCTTTGCTCTCATGGGTGTGAACTTCGGCCTCTCAAATTTTGAGCCAAATTCACCCTTTTGACCGTCCTTAGCTCCGCGAGCCCGACGCGTCACAAACTCCTCGGCTAGCTCAGCGGCTCTAGCCACCGTACTCACGTCTGGCCTATCCAAGACCCAGTATCGCACGTTCTCAGGTAACCGACTATAAAACTGTTCTAGCCCGAAACACTGCAGAACTTTATCGTGGTCACCAAACGCTTTCTCTTCTTTGAGCCACTCCTGCATGTTCGACATAAGCCTATACGCAAACTCTGTATATGACTCACTTCTGCCTTTCTCATTTTCCCGAAACTTCCGACGGAACGCCTCCGCAGACAGCCGGTACTTTTTTAGCAGACTCGATTTTACTTTGTCGAAATCCTCTGCTTCCTCTCTATCCAAGCGAGCGACTACGTCGGCCGCCTCGCCGGGTAACAAAGTGAGCAAGCGCTGTGGCCACGTTTCCCGAGAGAACCCCTGCTTCTCGCACGTTCGCTCAA